>NW_027467726.1:410000-457500 GCF_046742065.1 Oratosquilla oratoria
CAAGGGGGGACGGAGAGGGGGGGTCACCGATTAAATGAAGCGGCCTTGCTGTGGATGTGCTGTGTATTGCGACACTGCTTCTGACCCAGGGCGGTGGGCAAGGTGCAGGGATGACCCGTCATCCAGGAGGTGCTCAGATGAGAGGTAGGGTGGGAGGTGTGTGGAGTGTATTTAGGGATGAAATGGGTGGGAGTGTTTTTATGCCTTTCCCTTTTTGGCTACCTCCCTTGGAAGGGGGAAAAAGCCTTGGTATATGTATGTATGTATCTATATATTTCTTGTATTTTGACTCTAGTCAGGTGATTTTATTCAGCTGAGGGGAATTCCCTGCCGCAGTTGAAAGTTGTGTATATTTACACTTGCGGACTTATTTTCTTATTATTTTATTATCTTTTTTATCCTTTGCCTTATTTCTACGTATATCTTATTTTTTTGTTTCTATATTCATATATACGTATATACACATTTCATGTATATATATATATATATATATATATATATATATTCTATTTTATGACTATAGGCTTTATCTGTACTGGTAGTACCCACCGTACTTCATATTCTGGTTCATAAATATCAGTTTTTGGGGTCTTGCCATACACTGACATTGTCCATAATATAAGCAGTTCCTCGGTAAATATTTGGATAATAATTTTGACTTCTGTTATTTTGATATTGAAGCCGCCCGTATGAACCCCGACTCTTCTGCCAGTCTCCGTGGATACTGTAACTGAACGATCTGTTATCGTAACCAGCGCTTCCCCTGGTCGTGTTCCTCTGCCTTTGGTGGCCATCAGGGTAATGGCTATCATACTGGTCTTGACGGTATGAACGATTACGTCTTGTCCGATGATCGTTTCTGTTCGTCGTCTCGTCCTGGCTTCCGTGTCCCTGACCGCTTCTTTGAGTCTCGTGAGTGCGATGGCGTCCGCCTCTGTGAGAGTGTCTGCTGGATGAAGATTCCGACATTCTTCTCTTTGCCATCTTCTGAAGAGCGGTCTTTGATTTGGGGTCTTTCCCAGCTTCCTCTCGCATGATTTCTGCGAGGTAGATCTTGTACCTCAAGGCTCTTCGCTGTCTGCGAGAAGGCCCAACGGACTGAAGACACTCTTGCCTTCGTACGTTGTTCGGCAAAGGTTCGTGTGTTTGAGGACTATGGGGTGAGATATCTCTGGTTTCTTCGATCTCAGAACTCCCCACTTGTTCCTCACATGTTTCCGGGAGGTTGGTAGAGTCTACGGAGGATACTTCGAGACCTTCAGCCTTCAACGATGTAGCTGGATTTGGGTGGTGTTCTTCTGGCACTACGTCACCCTCCACGCTAACATTATCCTCACTAGCGATGCACTTGTCCTCAGTAACGTTTTCTTTCTGGATCGTTACTTCCGTGTCATCGCAAACGATATTGTGAGTCTCAAGCTCTTTGTTATTTTCCGAGACTGATTCTCGTTCCTGGTTGCTTCCGACATTGGATTTCTGCTCCACAGAGGAAGAGTCTTCGTTAGTGTTCACTTCCTGGAGTACTTCGGAAATCCCTGTTGGTTTTTCTCGGTGGTTGGGCACGAACTGGATTTCCTACTGTTCCATAAGCGCTTCTTCGACCTTTTTGGTCACTCCTAAAGCCGTTTCCTCGGTGGCTACACAGGAGCACAGTCTTCGCCATGCCCCGAGGCATCTCCTCGACATCGCCCGGAGGGTCTTGCCGAAGGCGAGAATGACACGGCTAGTCATTTTCGAGCGCTCGAGGTGATCCTTCGGACACTCTTCTTTTGTCCTCCAAAATGGGCGACGCCGTCATTCTGACATGGTTTTCGAGTCAGTTTGCGACAATTGATCACAAAAACCGCGCCAATCATGTACAGTTACTGTAACACCCACGGTGGTGATTTGGGCTACAAAAGCCATTCTTTCTCGTTCTAGAGTCTAGACCAGTGGTTCTTAACCTATGGTTCAATGACTCCTTATGGGCTACAGTGGTTCACAAATAGAACCACAAATAGAAAACTAGTAATACTTAGTGGATACACTAGGGTTCTATTCACTAGTGATGGGATTTCTACGAGGCTGTAGAACAGCAGTACATAAGAGCGGGGTACATATGGAAAGAGGTTGTCTCTAGACCATCGATGGTCAGGAAGAAGAAGAGCAGACGGGCTCTTACGATCTAGTCTCACTCCTATAAAAACACACCAAAAGAAACTCACGTATGTAGATACTGTTGTAGGTGTATTCAAGAAAAATTACACACATGCATACACATTAACCTCCTGTCATACTAATTACAGATTCCACGGCTGTTGCGGAATCGGGTGACTGGGAAAGACTGATTATTCTTGGCCGTAAAGATAAAATCCCTCTAGGTAGATAAGCTTTGTGTACTTAAATATGTAAGGACTTCCACGATACCCCTACGGCTCAGAGCTACTCAACATTGTTTTTAGGATTAGAAACTAGTCTATACTCATACAGGAATGGTGATCCATATGTGACTATTCAATCTATCTCAAATCTTCATTCAGACTATCTTTTACCTCTTTCGCGATTCTTCTTTTAATTCGAATTTGTGTTCTCTGGTTCTCGATATTTGGTATTTAATTTCAAAATTCAAGTATAATACGCACGGACGCACACACACACACACACACACACACACACACACACACACACACACACACACACACACACACACACACACACACACACACACACACACACACACACACACACACACACACACACACACACACACACACACACACACACACACGCACACACACGCAAGCGCGCGCACACACACATACACACACACACACGTACATAAGCACACACACATGCGCGCGCAAGAATAAATGTCGGATGGCATACATTGACAACAAAAACAACGTGACAATCATAGAAGACAATCGGGTGTTCAATTCACAGAAAAAGAAAATAGTCCAGAGAAAAAAATGGAATTAAAAAGAAATATATCAATGACTGACAACCAACAAAAAAGTTAGGAAGACAGATATTATCCATTTGCTTAGATAAATCAAATACAAGTCTAAACGCATTCGATTTGGAAATGAACATATATAACAACAAGCAGAAATGTGAAAGTTCGATACACGAAAAGTGATTCCAAATGTCCACGTACATCTTGTACAAAGGTGCGGAAAACAGGTTCATATGCACACTGAACAGTGTACATATCTACATAATGTACATACAATGAAGTACAGGACTTACACACACTTGACCAAATCTATGTTGGAAAGTACTTAACCTCCACTCCCCCTCCCCACCCACCCCATCCCCCTCCGGCTTCAGCAGCAAAGGGGGGGGGGTAGCCTAACTCTATCACCTCCTTCTGTACTCGGTGATATCTTTCCTTTTTTTCCGCATGCCGCCAGACGATTTGATTCACCTCCGTGGCACTCCGTGGGAAGCAAAGAGGTTCTAACTTACGTTACTCAACCCCTTCCTTACCATACAGTACTGTTCTTTTTACTCCTGCCGCCGTCAGACGATTTTATCCGTCTCCGTAGATCCCTCCCCAGTAGGAAAATATGTCTAAATATCCACATGAGCAAAGGTTCACGCTCAAGAATATACAAATAGGCCCATCTCCATACTACTTGAATAGGGTGTGGAGTGGAGGACGAGAGGTTGGGGAGGGGGGAGGGCATCTGAAAGGGGGAGAATGGGGGGGAAGGGGGACGAGGAAGAGAGCGACGAAGAGCATGGCCAAAGAGAGAGGAGGAAAGAGAGGAGACAGGATAAAGAGAGGAAAGAGAAGAGATAGGATAAAGAGAGGAAGTCCTGCGATCACACAAGCGTACCACGAACACACACACACACACACACACAAACACGCATGACGCAGTGGTAGAGTTCCCGGCCGCCACTACGGCGGTCCGGGTTCGAATCCTGCCCAGGGATGAAATAATTTCAGTATCGCTGCGCTGCGAGTTGTTACTCCAGTTCTCGTTGGCGGAGAGTTGGGTGTGTGTGTGTGTGCGTGAAAGGTCACAGCATTACCCATAGATCGGTCATATATGAGCTCTGAGCTCTCTTCCGGGAGGGAAATAGCTGTCGATCACGAGCCCAACACATGATCCAAGACCATGGTAAATCATACAAAGTCCTTTTTCAGAGCGGAATAGAACTCGTTGAGAATAATGAAGGAGAGGGCTGAAACATAGGAGAACACGAAGGACAAAAGGAACTTGATTAAATTCATCTGTTCTTAGCCAGAATCAAATAGCAAATGCTCGCTCCCGCTGGATCGAGAGATCCTTTGTTAACACTTTATCAGGAGCCTACGATACGAGGCGCTGAGTAGCTGCAACCGGAGCCATCACCTTTGCCCTATGTGTTATGCGCTATGGATGACCGCTGGACCAGGTAACAAACAGACTCTGATGGGAACCGGAGAGGAGTGCGCGACTCGAACCCGAGATTAGGATGATGCGACACCATCAGCTGGCTTCGCTAAAGGTGGAGTGCCACGGAGAGCAATAGAATCGCCTGGCGACACACGGAGTCAAGGGAAACGTACCACCCGGTAGGCAAGAGACTTCGACAGTCCTCCTCGTATTACTTGTGATTTTTTTTTTCAATTATGTATTTCTTGTATTTTGACTCTAGTCAGGTGACTTTATTCAGCTGAGGGGAATTCCCTGCCGCAGTTGAAAGTTGTGTATATTTACACTTGCGGACTTATTTTTTTTATTATTCTATTTTTTTTTTTTTATCCTTTGCCTTATTTCTACGTATATCTTCTTTTTTTGTTTCTATATTCATATATACGTATATACACATTTCATATGTATATTTTTTCTATTTTATGACCATAGGCTTTATTTGTACTGGTAGTACCAACAGTAGTTCATATTGTTGTTCATAAATATCAGGTTTTGGGGTGTTGCCATACACTGACATTGTCCATAAGCAGTTCCTCGGTAAATATTTGGATAATAATTTTGACTTCTGTTATTTTGACATTGAAGCCGCTCGTATGAGACCCAACTGTTCTGCCAGTTTCTTTGGGTACTGTAACTGAACGATCGGTTATCGTAACCAGTGTTTCCCCTGGTCGTGTTCCTCTGCCTTTGGTGGCCATCAGGGTAATGGTTATCATATTGGTCTTGACGATGTGAACGATTACGTCCTGTTCGATGATCGTTTCTGTTCGTCGTCTCGACCTGGCTTTCGTGTCCCTGACCGCTTCTTCGAGTCTCGCGTCCACCTCTGTGAGAGTGTCTGCCGGATGAAGCTTCCGACATTCTTCTCCTTGCCATCTTCTGAAGAGCGGTCTTTGATTTGGGCTCTTTCCCAACTTCCTCTCGCATGACTTCTGCGAGGTACATCTTGTACCTCAAGGCTCTTCGCTGTCTACGTGAAGGTCCAGAGGACTGAAGAGACTCTTGTCTTGGTACGTTCTTAGGCAAAGATTCTTGTGTTTGAGGACTAACGGGTGAGAGATCTTGGCTTTTGTCGATCTCTGATTTCCCCTCATACGTTCCCGGGAGCTCGATAGAGTCTCCGTCGGATACATCGAGATCTTCAGTCTTCAAGGATGTAGATGGATTTGGGTGGTGTTCTTCTGGCACTACGTCACCCTCCATGCTTACATCATCCTCACAAGCGATGCACTTGTTCTCAGTAACGTCTTCTTTCTGGATCGTTACTTCCGTGTCATCACAAAAGATATCGTGAGTCTCAAGCTCTTCGTTGTTTTCCGTGAGTGATTCTCGTTCCTGCTTACTTCCGACAATCAATTTCTGGTCCGAAGAGGAAGAGTCTGCTTTGGCGTTCAATTCCTAGAATACTTTGGGAATCCCTGTAGGTTCTTCATGTTGGCGGGACACTGACTCGATTTCCTCGTGTTCCACCAGTGCCTCCTCTTCCTCTTTGGACACTCCTGAAGCCGTTTCTTTAATGGCTACACAGGAGCACAGTCTTCGCCAGGCCCCGAGGCAGCTCTTCGACACCGCCCGGAGGGTCTTGCCGAAGGCGTGAATGACACGGTTGGTCATTTTCGTGCGCTCTATGATCCTTCGGACACTCTTCTTCTGTCTTCCAAAATGGTCGACGCCGTCATTCTAACATAGTTTTCAAGTCAGTTTGCGACAATTTATCCCAAAAGCCGCGTCTATCATGTGCAATTACCGTAACACCCACGGTGGTGATTTGGGGTGGAAAAAAACATTCTTTCTCGTTCTAGAGTCTAGACCATCAATGATCAGCAAGATTAGGAACCAACGAGCTCTTACGATTTATTCTCAATCCTATAAAAACACATAAAAATACACTCACCTATGTAAATATCATTGCAAGTGTAATCAAGAAAAAATACACACATTAACTTCCTGTCATACTAATTACAGATCCCACGGCTGTTGTGGAATCGGGTGACTAGGAGACACCTTGATTAAGATCATTTTGTGCTTTTAGTTGCTTTATTCTTGGCCATGTAAAAAAAAACTAGCTGGATAAGATTTATGTAGTCAAATCTATATTGACTTCAAGGACACCTCTACGGGTCAGAGCTACTCAACACTCTTTTTAGTATTGGAAATTAGTCTCTACTCATACAGGAATGGTGATCCATATGTGACTATTCATCTTATCTCAAATCTTCCTTCAGACAATCTTTTACTGCCCTTGCGATACTTTATTTATTTCGAATATGTGTTCTCTGGTTTTCGATACAAAGGATTACAAAGGAGGAGGAGCATGCCAACAGGAGACCTTTTGGTCCATAACTACGTTGGATGTGAATAAAATATAATGACAAATAAATTAGTAAATAAAAAATTATAACAGTATAAATAATAATAAACAAAATAAATAAATGCATAGGTATAGTTAAATAATAAACAAACAGGAAAATAGTAAATAATAATAAATAATAATAAATGAAAATCGAGCAATAATAAACAAATAGACAAATAATGACAAACAAACAAATAATATAAAATGAATGTAGAATAATCGAGTTTAGAAAAAGTAGAAATAGAATATCAAGGAAGTATAATATTGTACAAAGGAAGTCAAAAAAGTTAGCTCGGAAAGGGACCTAGGTGTAATTATGAGCAAAGACATGTCACCAGACAAGCATTTCAACAAAATAGTTAAAGTAAAGATCAAATATACTAAGATCAATGAAAGTGGCCTTTGACTACTTGGACGAGGAAATGGTTGAAACAAAAGTCTCTTCCATTGACATACGAACAAAAGATTGTCCAAATTGGAACTACTGAAAGAAAGGGAATCAACAAAGATATTTAATTTCAAAAAGAGAAAACAAGAGGACAAAAAGAAACTCAAAAAGGATATTTATAGAAAAAGAATAGTTTCCTACACAGAGTGGTGGATATTTGGAACAAACTGGATAAGGCAACAGTGTGTGCAAAAACTATACAAGAATTTAAGATCAAACTTGATGCTTTGTACCATCACACTGTCCTTTTATTTTGTACTCTTGGTCGCGGAGGAATCATAGCTTCCTTGATATAAAAAACGTCCTTCCATTCCTGCATATCCATGTGGAGTATACATTGGTAAGATTTCTTTTCGGTGGTGTCCGTAAAAGTATAAGGGCCAGCATTTGCACGATACCTGATATTTAATTTCAAAATTCAAGTATAATACGCACGGACGCGCACACACACACAAACACACACACACACACACACACACAAACACACACACACACACACAAACACACACACACACACACACACACGACTCGGTGGCGCAGTTGGTAGAGCGATGAACTACTAGCATGGTGGTGCGCGTAGTGCTTGGTTCGAATCCTGCCCAGGGCCGAAATCATTTCGGTACAGCTGCGCTTCGGGTCGTTACTCTGACTCTCGTGGGCGGGGAGTTGGGTGTGTGTGTGTGTGAAAGGTTATAGCATTACCCATAGATCGGACCTACGAGCTCTGAGCTCTCTTCCAGGAGGGAAATAGCTGTCGATCACGAGTCCAACACGTGATCCAAAGACCAAGTGAATACACACACGACGCAGCGGTAGTTTTTCCTGCCGCCACTACGGTGGTCCGGGTAGGAACCCGCACAGGGTTGAAATAGTTTCAGTAACGCTGTGCTGTGGGTCGTTACTCCAACTCCAGTGGTCGGGGAGTTGGGCGTGTGTGAAAGCGTAAGGTCACACCATTACCCATAGATCGGTCATATATGAGCTCTGAGCTCTCTCCGGAAGGGAAATAACTGTCGATCACCAGTCCAGCACGTGATCCAAAGACCATGGTGGATCACACATACGCACACACACACACACACACACACACACACACACACACACACACACACACACACACACACACTTACACACACACACACACATACACACACACACACTTACACACACACACACACACACACACACACACACACACACACACACACACACAAGGCATTCGACAAGATACCACATAAAAAACTTATAGAGTCAAAAGGTAGCACCAGAGGAAAATTATTGGAATGGATGAAAGACTTCCTGATTGGGTGGAAAATGAGAGCTGTAATTAGAGAAAAATTCTCAAACTGGGAAGAAGTGATAAGTGGTGTCCCGCAGGGATCAGTACTGGCCCCGATCATGTTTCCCATATACATTAATGACATGGAAGAAGGTGTAGAGTGTTATATGAATTTATTTGCAGATGATGCAAGGATACTAAAGAAGGTAAAAACGGAGGAAGACTGCAACTCATTGCAACAAGATTTGGACAAGATCTGGAATTGGACCCAAAAGTGGGAAGTAAATTTCAATATAAAGAAATGCAGTATAATGAAGTTTGGAAAGAGTAAAAACAGAATATCAAAAGATTACAAAATTGGTGAAGAAAAAGTGAAAAAAGTAAACTCAGAGATAGATCTTGGAGTGATGATTGGCAAGGACATGACACCAGATAAGGATATTAACAAAATATTCGGAGAAAGCTACAATTTACTGAGATCAATCAAAGTGGCGTTTGCCTATTTGGACGAAGAAATGATCAAGAAAACCCTTACTACACTAATAAGACCAAGACTCGAGTGCGCAGCAGCACTCTGGCCACCCAGTACCAAAAAGAAAATTAAAAAAAACTAGAAAGGAATTTTAGATAGTGATGACTTGTTAATATGGGACAACGGTAAAACGAGAGGACACGAAAAGAAACTAAAAAAAGACAGTTACAGACTGGGAAGAAGTGATAGGCGGTGTCCCGCAGGGATCAGTACTGGCCCCGATCATGTTTGTCATATACATTAATGACATGAATGAAGGTGTAGATTGATCTCGGTAAATTGTAGGTTTCTCCGAATAATTTGTTAATATGCTTATCTGGTGTCATGTCCTTGCCAATCATCACTCCAAGATCTTTCTCTGAGTTTACTTTTTTCACCTTTTCTTCACCAGTTTTGTAATATTTTCATATTCTGTTTTTACTTTTTCTAAACTCCATTATACTGCATTTCTTTATATTGAATTTTCCTTCCCACTTTTGGGTCCAATTCCAGATCTTGTCCAAATCTTGCTGCAATGAGTTGCAGTCTTCCTCCGTTTTTACCTTCTTTAGTATCCTTGCATCATCTGCCAAGAAATTCATATAACACTCTACACCTTCATTCATGTCATTAATGTATATGACAAACATGATCGGGGCCAGTACTGATCCCTGCGGGACACCGCTTATCACTTCTTCCCAGTTTGAGAATTTTTCTCTAATTACAACTCTCATTTCCCACCCAATCAGGAAGTCATTTATCCATTCCAATAATTTTCCTCTGATGCCACCTTTTGACTCTATCTTTATAAGTTTTTTTTTACGTGGAATCTTGTCGAATGCCTTGTGTGTGTGTGTGTTTGTGTGTGTGTGTGTGTGTGTGTGTATGTGTGTGTATGTGTGCACACTAAGAGCTCATATATGACCGATCTATGGGTAATGCTGTGACCTTACGCTTTCACACACGCCCAACTCCCCGACCACTGGAGTTGGAGTAACGACCCACAGCACAGCGATACTGAAACTATATCAACCCTGAGCGGGTTCCTACTCGGACCACCGTAGTGGCGGCTGGAAAAACTACCGCTGCGTCATGTGTGTGTGTGTGTGTGTGTGTGTGTGTGTGTGCATGCGTGTGTGTGTGTGCATGCGTGTGTGCGTGTGTGTGTATGTGTGTGTGTGTGTTTGTTTAAGTGTGTGTGTGTGTGTTTGCTTGTGTGTGTGTGTGTGTGTGTGTGTGTTGTGTGTGTGTGTGTGTGTGTGTGTGTGTGTGTGTGTGTGTGTGTGTGTGTGCGTCCGTGCGTATTAGACTTGAATTTTGAAATTAAATATCAGGTATCGAAAACCAGAGAACACAAATTCGAAATAAATGAAGTATCGCAAGGACGGTAAAAGATAGTCTGAAGGAAGATTTGAGATAAGATGAATAGTCACATATGGATCACCATTCCCGTATGAGTAGAGACTAGTTTCCAATACTAAAAAGAGTGCTGAGTAGCTCTGACCCGTAGAGGTGTCCTTGAAGTCAATATAGATTTGACTACATAAATCTTATCCAGCTAGTTTTTTTTTACATGGCCAAGAATAAAGCAACTAAAAGCACAAAATGATCTTAATCAAGGTGTCTCCCAGTCACCCGATTCCACAACAGTCGTGGGATCTGTAATTAGTATGACAGAAAGTTAATGTGTGTATTTTTTCTTGAATACACTTGCAATGATATTTACATAGGTGAGTGTATTTTTATGTTTTTTTTTATAGAATTAAGAGTAAATCGTAAGAGCTCGTTGATTCTTAATCTTGCTGATCATTGATGGTCTAGACTCTAGAACGAGAAAAAAAAAATTTCAAGCCCAAATCACGACCGTGGGTGTTACGGTAATTGTACATGACAGACGCGGCTTTTGGGATCAATTGTCGCAAACTGACTCGAAAACCATGTCAGAATGACGGCGTAGACCATTTTGGAGGACAGAAGAAGAGTGTCCGAAGGATCCCCTAGAGCGATCGAAAATGACCAGCCTTATCATTCACTCCTTCGGCAAGACCCTCCGGGCGATGTCGAGGAGATGTCTCGGGGTATGGCGAAGACTTTGCTCCTGTGTAGCCACCGAGGAAACGGCTTCAGGAGTGACCAAAGAGGTCGAAGAAACGCTGCTGGAACAGGAAGAAATCCAGTCCGTGACCAGCCACCAAGAAAATCCAACAGGGATTTCCGAAGTGCTCCAGGAAGTGAGCGCCAACGAAGACTCTTCCTCTCTGGAGCAGAAATCGATTGTTGGAAGCAGTCAGGAACAAGAAACAGTAATAGAAAACAATGAAGAGCTTAAAGAGACTCACAAGCTCGTTTTCGATGACACAGAAGTAACGATCCAGAAAGAAGACGTTACTGAGAACAAGTGCATCGCTTCTGAGGATGATGTTAGCGTGGTGGGTGACGTAGTACTAGAAGAACACCACCCAGATCCAGCTACATCGTCGAAGACTGAAGATCTCAAAGAATCCGACGTAGATTCTACCGAGCTCCCGGGAAAATGTGAGGAACAAGAGGGGAGTTCTGAGATCGAAGAAACCAGAGACATCTCACCCCATAGTCCTCAAACACACGAACCTTTGCCGAACAACGTACCAAGACAAGAGTGTCTTCAATCCGCTGGACCTTCACGCAGACAGCGAAGAGCCTTGAGGTACAAGATCCACCTCGCAGAAGTCATGCGAGAGGAAGCTGGCAAAGAGCCCAAATCAAAGACCGCTCTTCAGAAGATGGCAAGGAGAAGAATGTCGGAATCTTCATCCTGCAGACACTTTCACAGAGGTGGACGCCAGCGCACTCGCGAGACTCAAAGAAGCGGTCAGGGACAAGGAAGCCAGGTCGAGACGACGAACAGAAACGATCATCGCACAAGACGTAATCGTTCACACCGTCAAGACCAGTATGATAACCATTACCCTGATGGCCACCAAAGACAGAGGAACACGACTTTGGGAAACGCTGGTTACGATAACCGATCGTTCAGTTACAGTACCCACGGAAACTGGCAGAAGAGTCGGGGTTCATACGGGCGGCTTCAGTATCAAAACAACAGAAATCAAAATTACTATCCAAATATTTACCGAGGAACTGTTTATGGACAATGTCAGTGTATGGCAAGACCCCAAAACCTTATATTTATGAACAACAATATGAACTACGGTGGGTACTACCAGTACAAATAAAGCCTACGGTCATAAAATAGAAAAAAATATATATATGAAATGTGTATATACGTATATATGAATATAGAAACAAAAAAATAAGATATACATAGAAATAAGGCAAAGGATAAGAAAAAAAAAATAATAAGTCCGCAAGTGTAAATATACACAACTTTCAACTGCGGCAGGGAATTCCCCTCAGCTGAATAAAGTCACCTGACTAGAGTCAAAATACACGAAATACATAAAAAAAAAAAAATCACAAGTAATACGAGGAGGACAGTCGAAGGCCCTTGCATACCGGGTGGTACGTTTCCCTTGACTCCGGCTGTCGCCAGGCGATTCTGTTGCTCCCCGTGGCACTCCGCCTTTACCGAAGCCAGTCTGCTGGTGTCGCATCATCCTAATCTAGGGTTCGAGTCTCGCACTCCTCTCCGGTTCCCATCAGAGACTGTTTGTTACCAGGTCCAGCAGTCATTTATAGCGCATAACACATAGGGCAAAGGTGACGGCTCCAGCCGCAGCTACTCAGCGCCTCCTGTCGTAGGCTTCTGATAGAAGGACTTAACAAAGGATCTATCGATCCAGCGAGAGCGAGCATTTGCTATTTGATTCTGGCTAAGAACAGGTGAATTTAATCAAGTTCCTTTTGTCCTTTGTGTTCTCCTATGTCCCAGTCCTCTCCTTCATTATTCTTAAAGGGTTCTATTCCGCTCTGAAAAAGGACTTTGTATGATTTACCATGGTCTTGGATCATGTGTTGGGCTCGTGATCGACAGCTATTTCGCTCCCGGAAGAGAACTCAGAGCTCATATATTACCGATCTATGGGTAATGCTTTGACCTTACAGGCACACACACACCCAACTCTCCGCCAACGAGAGTTGGAGTAACGACTCGCAGCGCAGCGATACTGAAATTGTTTCATCCCTGAGCAGGATTCGAACCCGGACCGCCGTAGTTGCGGCCGTGAACTCTACCACTACGTCATGCGTGTGTGTGTGTGTGTGTGTGTGTGTGTGTGTGTGTGTGTGTGTGTGTGTGTGTGTATTCGTGGTACGCTTGTGTGATCGCACGACTTGTAATGCTTTCACATTCACGCGAGCATTCTTCTCTGTAATGATTAACATGAGATTATCTTTTGAATAGGGTGTGGAGTGGAGGATGAGAGGTTGGGGAGGGGGGGCATCTGAATGGGGGAGAATGGGGGGAAAGGGGGACAATGAAGAGAGTGACGTAGAGCATGGCCAAAGAGAGAGGAGGAAAGAGAGGAGACAGGATAAAGAGAGGAAGGAGAAGAGATAGGATAAAGAGAGGAAGGAAGAAAGAGAGGAGGCAGGATAAAGAGAGGAAAAAGAGACAGGATAAAGAGAGGAAGGAGGAAAGAGAGGAGACAGGATAACGAGAGGAAAGAGAAGATACAGGGTAAATAGAGGAAGGAGGAAAGAGAGGAGACAGGATAAAGAGAGGAAAGAAAAGAGACAGGATAAAGAGAGATGAGGAAAGAGAGGAGATAGGATAGAGAGGAGGAAAGAGAGGTAAGGAGGGGGAGGGGGGGAGTGGAGGTTAAGTATTTCCCAACATAGATTTGGTCAAGTGTGTGCAAGTCCTGTACTTCATTGTATGTACAGTATGTGTATGTAAATGTGTGTTCACGCATTCTGAAAAATATGTACACTGTTCAGTGTGCATTTGAACATATTTTCCGCACCTTTGTACAAGATGTACGTGGACATTTGGAATCACTTTTCGTGTATCGATCTTTCACATCTCTGCTTGTTGTTATATATATTCATTTACAAATCGAATGCGTTTGGTCTTGTATTTGATTTATCTAAGCAACTGGATAATCTCTCTTACTAACTTTTTTGTTGGTTGTTAGTCATTAATCTCTTTTTTTTAATTATTTTTTCTTGACTATTTAATTTCTGTGAATTGAACACCCGATTGTCCTGTATGATTGTCACGTTGTTTTTGTTGTCAATGTATGCCATCCGACATTTATTCTTGCGCGCGCATGTGTGTGTGCTATGTATGTGTGTGTGTGTGTGTGTGTGTGTGTGTGTGTGTGTGTGTGTGTGTGTGTGTGTGTGTGTGTGTGTGTGTGTGTGTGTGTGTGCGTGTGCGGTTGTGTATGTATGTGTGTGTGTGTGTGTGTGTGTGTGTGTGTGTGTGTGTGTGTGTGTGTGTGTGTGTGTGTGTGTGCGCCCGCAAGCGTCCGTGAGTATTATACTTGAATTTTGAAATTAAATGCCAGATATCGAGAGCCAGAGAACACAAATTCGAAATAAAAGAAGAATCGCAAAAGAGGTAAAAGATAGTCTAAATGAAGATTTGAGATAGGATGAATAGTCATATATGGATCACTATTCGTATAAGAGTAGAGGCTAGTTTCCAATCCTAAAAAGAGTGTTGAGTAGCTCTGGGCCGTAGGGGTGCCGTTGAAGTCCTTGCATATTTAAATACATAAAGCTTATCTAGCTAGAGAGATTTTATTTTATGGCCAAGAATAAAGCATTCAAAAGCACAAAGTGATCTTAATCAGTCTCTCCCAGTCACCCGATTCCGCAACAGCCGTGGAATCTGTAATTAGTATGACAGGAGGTTAATGTGTATGCATGTGTGTAATTTTTCTTGAATACACCTATAACAGTATCTACATACGTGAGTTTCTTTTTGTGTGTTTTTATAGGAGTGAGACTAGATCGTAAGAGCCCGTCTGTTCTTCTTCTTCCTGACCATCGATGGTCTAGAGCCTCTTTCCATATGTACCCCGCTCTTATGTACTGCTGTTCTACAGCCTCGTACAAATCCCATCACTAGTGAATAGAACCCTAGTGTATCCACTAAGTATTACTAGTTTTCTATTTGTGATTCTATTTGTGAACAACTGTAGCCCATAAGGAGTCATTGAACCATAGGTTGAGAACCACTGGTCTAGACTCTAGAACGAAAAAGAATGGCTTTTGTAGCCCTAATCACCACCGTGGGTGTTACGGTAACTGTACATGATGGACGCGGTTTTTGGGATCAATTGTCGCAAACTGACTCGAAAACCATGTCAGAATGACGGCGTCGCCCATTTTGGAGGACAGAAGAAGAGTGTCCGAAGGATCCCTTAGAGCGCTCGAAAATGACTAGTCGTGTCATTCACTCCTTCGGCAAGACCCTCCGGGCGATGTCGAGGAGATGCCTCGGGGCATGGGAAAGACTGTGCTCCTGTATAGCCACCGAGGAAACGGCTTCAGGAGTGACCAAAGAGCACCAGGAGGCACTCCTGGAACAGGAGGAAATCCAGCCCGTATCCAGCCACAAAGAAGAAACAACAAGGATTTCCGAAATAAACGTCAACGAAGACTCTTTTTATCTGGACCAGAAATCGATTGTCGGAAGTGAACAGGAACGAAAATCGGTCACGGAAAACAACGAAGAGCCTAAAGAGTCTCACAAGATTGTTTGCGATGACACGGAAGTAACGATCCAGAAAGAAGCCGTTACTGAGAACAAGTGCATCGCTTGTGAGGATAATGTTAGCGTGGAGGGTGACGTAGTGCCAGAAAAACACCACCCAAATCCATCTACATCCTTGAAGACTGAAGATCTCCAAGTATCCGACGGAGACTCTATCGAGCTCCCGGGAACGTATGAGGAACAAGAGGGGAAGTCAGAGACCGAAGAAAGCCAAGATCTCTCACCCCATAGTCCTCAAACACACGAACCTTTGCCGAACAACGTACCAAGGCAAGAGTCTTTTCAGTCCGTTGGGCCTTCTCGCAGACAGCAAAGAGCCTTGAAGTACAAGATCCACCTCGCAGAAGTCATGCGAGAGGAAGCTGGCAAAGAGCCCAAATCAAAGACCGCTCTTCAGAAGATGGCGAAGAGGAGAATGTCGGAATCTTCATCCGGCAGGCACTCTCACAGAGGCGGACGCCATCGCACTCGCGAGACTCAAAGAAGCGGTCAGGGACACGGAAGCCAGGTCGAGACAACGAACAGAAACGATCATCGCACAAGACGTAATCGTTCACATCGTCAAGACCAGTATGATAACCATTACCCTGATGGCCACCAAAGGCAGAGGAACACGACTTTGGGAAACGCTGGTTACGATAATCAATCGTTCAGTTACAGTACCCACGGAAACTGGCAGAAGAGTCGGGGTTCATACGGGCGGCTTCAGTATCAAAATAACAGAAGTCAAAATTGTTATCCAAATATTTATCGAGGAACTGTTTATGGACAATGTCAGTGTATGGCAAGACCCCAAAACCTGATATCTATGAACAAGAATATGAACTACGGTGGGTACTACCAGTACAAATAAAGCCTATGGTCATAAAATAGAAAATATATATATATGAAATGTGTATATACGTATATATGAATATAGAAACAAAAAAATAAGATATACATAGGAATAAGGCAAAGGATAAGAAAAAAATAATAATAAAGAAATAAGTCCGCAAGTGTAAATATACACAACTTTCAACTGCGGCAGGGAATTCCCCTCAGCTGAATAAAGTCACCTGACTAGAGTCAAAATACACGAAATACATATATACAAAAAAAAAAAAAGTAATCCGAGGAGGACTGTCGAAGGCCCTTGCCTACCGGGTGGTACGTTTCCCTTGACTCCGGCTGTCGCCAGGCGTTTCTGTTGCTCCCCGTGGCACTCCGCCTTTAGCGAAGCCAGTCTGCTGGTGTTGCATCATCCTAATCTAGGGTTTTCCTCTCCGGTTCCCATCAGAGACTGTTACCAGGTCCAGCAGTCATCTATAGCGCATAACACATAGGGCAAAGGTGACGGCTCCGGCCGCAGCTACTCAGCGCCTAATGGCGTAGGCTCCTGACAAAGACTTAACAAAGGCTCTCTCGATCCAGCGGGAGCGAGCATTTGCTATTTGATTCTGGCTAAGAACAGGTGAATTTAATCAAGTTCCTTTTGTCCTTTGTGTTTTCCTATGTCTCAGCCCTTCCCTTCATTATTCTCAAAGGGTTCTATTCCGCGCTGAAAAGGGACTTTGTGTGTGTGTGTGTGTGTGTGTTTTTTGTGTTTTTGTGTGTGTGTGTGTATACCTAGTTGTATTTACCTAGTTGTATTATACGGGAAGGGACATATGCTTGTGGTGACCCGTCTTTGTATCTCTCAGCATCAATTTTTTCCTTAAAATCTTGTATAGTGTTTGTACACAGTGTTTCGTTGTCTAATTCATTCCATGTATCTATCACTCTGTGTGGGAAGCTGTTCCTTTTTAAATTTCTTCTGTAACTGTCTTTTTTTAGTTTCTTTGCTTCTTTTCGTGCCCTCTCGTTTTACCGTTGTCCCATATTAACAAGTCATCCCTATCTAAAACTTCCATTCCTTTCATTATTGTGTAGTTAGTCAGCAGGTCACCTCTTTCTCTTCTCTGCTCCAAAGTTGTTAGTTCTAATTTGGACGGTCTTTGCTCATATGTTAATTCGGAGAGAGTTGGTGCTAGCTAGGTTGTTGCTCTTCGTAACCTTTGTAGTTTTTTAATGTTCTTTTTGGTACTGGGTGGCGAGAGTGCTTCTGGGTACTCGAGTCTTGGTCTTATTAGTGTAGTTAGGGTTTTCTTGATCATTTCTTCGTCCAAATAGGCAAACGCCACTTTGATTGATCTCAGTAAATTGTAGCTTTCTTCGAATATTTTGTTAATATCCTTATCTGGTGTCATGTCCTTGCCAATCATCACTCCAAGATCTATCTCTGAGTTTACTTTTTTCACTTTTTCTTCACCAATTTTGTAATCTTTTGATATTCTGTTTTTACTCTTTCCAAACTCCATTATACTGCATTTCTTTATATTGAAATTTACTTCCCACTTTTGGGTCCAATTCCAGATCTTGTCCAAATCTTGTTGCAATGAGTTGCAGTCTTCCTCCGTTTTTACCTTCTTTAGTATCCTTGCATCATCTGCCAAGAAATTCATATAACACTCTACACCTTTATTCACATTAATGTACAGTATATGACAAACATGATCGGGGCCAGTACTGATCCCTGCGGGACACCGCTTATCACTTCTTCCCAGTTTGAGAATTTTTCTCTAATTACAACTCTCATTTTCCTCCCGATCAGGAAGTCTTTCATCCATTCCAATAATTTTCTTCTGTAATTTTTTTTATGTGGTACCTTGTCGAATGCCTTGTGTGTGTGTGTGTGTGTGTGTGTGTGTGTGTGTGTGTGTGTGTGTGTGTGTGTGTGTGTGTATGTGTGATTCATCATGGTCTTTAAATCACGTGCTGGACTCGTGATCGACAGCTACTTCCCTCCCGTAAGAGAGCTAAGAGCTCATATATGACCGAACTATGGGTAATGCTGTGATATTGCACTCACACACATACCCAACTCCTCCCCACGAGAGTTGGAGTAACGACTCGCAGCACAGCGATACTGAAATTATTTCATCCCTAAGCGGGATTCTAACGGCCGTAGTGGCTGCCGGGAAAACTACCACTGCGTCATATGTGTGTGTGTGTGTGTGTGTGTGTGTGTGTGTGTGTGTGTGTGTGTGTGTGTGTGTGTGTGTGTGTGTGTGTGTGTGTGTGTGTGTGTGTGCGTGCGTCCGTGCGTGTTATACTTGAATTTTGAATTTAGATATCAGGTATCGAAAACCAGAGAGCACAAATTCGCAATAAAAGAAAAATCGCAAGGGCGGTAAAAGATAGTCTGAAGGAAGATTTGAGATAAGATGAATAGTCACATATGGATCACAAATTCCTGTATGCGTAGAGACTAGTTTTCAATTCTAAAAAGAGTGTTGGGTAGCTCTGGGCCGTAGAGGTGTCGTTGAAGTTAATATAAATTTGACTACATAAATCTTATCTAGCTACTTTCTTTTTTTTTCTTTTTTTTTTTTTTTACAAAGGACAAAAGGAACTTGATTAAATTCACCTGTTCTTAGCCAGAATCAAATAGCAAATGCTCGCTCCCGCTGGATCGAGAGAGCCTTTGTTAAGTCTTTGTCAGGAGCCTACGCCATTAGGCGCTGAGTAGCTGCGGCCGGAGCCGTCACCTTTGCCCTATGTGTTATGCGCTATAGATGACTGCTGGACCTGGTAACAAACAGTCTCTGATGGGAACCGGAGAGGAGTGCGCGACTCGAACCCTAGATTAGGATGATGCAACACCAGCAGACTGGCTTCGGTAAAGGCGGAGTGCCACGGGGAGCAACAGAATCGCCTGGCGACAGCAGGAGTCAAGGGAAACGTACCACCCGGTAGGCAAGGGCCTTTGACAGTCCTCCTCGGATTAATTTTTTTTTTTTTTTGTATATATGTATTTCGTGTATTTTGACTCTAGTCAGGTGACTTTATTCAGCTGAGGGGAATTCCCTGCCGCAGTTGAAAGTTGTGTATATTTACACTTGCGGACTTATTTCTTTATTATTATTTTTTTCTTATCCTTTGCCTTATTCCTATATATATCTTATTTTTTTGTTTCTATATTCATATATACGTATATACACATTTCATATATATATATATATATATATTTTCTATTTTATGACCATAGGCTTTATTTGTACTGGTAGTACCCACCGTAGTTCATATTGTTGTTCATAAATATCAGGTTTTGGGGTCTTGCCATACACTGACATTGTCCATAAACAGTTCCTCGGTAAATATTTGGATAATAATTTTGACTTCTGTTATTTTGATACTGAAGCCGCCCGTATGAACCCCGACTCTTCTGCCAGTTTCCGTGGGTACTGTAACTGAACCATCGGTTATCGTAACCAGCGTTTCCCCTGGTCGTGTTGCTCTGCCTTTGGTGGCCATCAGGGTAATGGCTATCATACTGGTCTTGACGGTGTGAACGATTACGTCCTGTTCGATGATCGTTTCTGTTCGTCGTCTCGACCTGGCTTCCGTGTCCCTGACCGCTTCTTCGAGTCTCGCGAGTGCGATGGCGTCCGCCTCTGTGAGAGTACCTGCCGGATGAAGCTTCCGACATTCTCCTCTTCGCCATCTTCTGAAGAGCGGTCTTTGATTTGGGCTCTTTGCCAGCTTCCTCTCGCATGACTTCTGCGAGGTACATCTTGTACCTCAAGGCTCTTCGCTGTTTGCAAGAAGGTCCAGCGGATTGAAGACACTCTTGTCTTGGTACGTTGTTCGGCAAAGGTTCGTGTGTTTGAGGACTATGGGGTGAGATGTCTCTGGTTTCTTCGATCTCAGAACTCCCCTCTTGTTCCTCACATGCTTCCGGGAGCTTGGTAGAATCTACGTCGGATACTTGAAGATCTTCAGTCTTCGACGATGTAGCTGGATCTGTGTGGTGTTTTTCTAGTGCTACGTCACCCACCAAGCTAACATCATCCTCAGAAGCGATGCACTTGTTCTCAGTAACGTCTTCTTTCTGGATCGTTACTTCCGTGTCATCGCAAACGAGCTTGTGAGTCTCTTTAAGCTCTTCATTGTTTTCCGTGACTGTTTCTTGTTCCTGACTGCTTCCAACAATCGATTTCTGCTCCAGAGAGGAAGAGTCTTCGTTGGCGCTCACTTCCTGGAGCACTTCGGAAATCCCTGTTGGATTTTCTTGGTGGCTGGTCACGGACTGGATTTCCTCCTGTTCCAGCAGCGTTTCTTCGACCTCTTTGGTCACTCCTGAAGCCGTTTCCTCGGTGGCTACACAGGAGCACAGTCTTCGCCATACCCCGAGGCATCTCCTCGACATCGCCCGGAGGGTCTTGCCGAAGGAGTGAATGACACGGCTTGTCATTTTCGAGCGCTCTAGGGTACCCTTCGGACACTCTTCTTCTGTCCTCCAAAATGGTCGACGCCGTCATTCTGACATGGTTTTCGAGTCAGTTTGCGAAAATTGATCCCAAAAACCGCGTCCATCATGTACAGTTACCGTAACACCCACGGTGGTGATTTGGGCTACAAAAGCCATTCTTTTTCGTTCTAGAGTCTAGACCAGTGGTTCTCAACCTATGGTTCAATGACTCCTTATGGGCTACAGTGGTTCACAAATACAACCACAAATAGAAAACTTAGTGGATACACTAGGGTTCTATTCACTAGTGATGGGATTTGTACGAGGCTGTAGAACAGCAGTACATAAGAGCGGGGTACATATGGAAAGAGGCTCTAGACCATCGATGGTCATGAAGAAGAGCAGACGGGCTCTTATGATCTAGTCTCACTCCTATAAAAACACACAAAAAGAAACTCACGTACGTAAATCTTGTTGTAGGTGTATTCAAGAAAAAATACACGCATGCATACACATTAACCTCCTGTCATACTAATTACAGATTCCACGGCTGTTGCGGAATCGAGTGACTAGGAGAGACTGATTAAGATCACTTTGTGCTTTTGAATGTTTTATTCTTGGCCGTAAAAATAAAATCTCTCTAGCTAGATAAGCTTTATGTATTTAAATATTCAAGGATTTCAACGATACCCCTACGGCCCAGAGCTAATCAACACTCTTTTTTGGATTGAAAACTAGTCTCTACTCATAGAGGATTGGTGATCCATATGTAACTATTCATCCCATCTCAAATCTTCATTTAGACTATCTTTTACCTCTTTTGCGATTCTTCATTTATTTCGAATTTGTGTTCTCTGGCTCTCGATATCTGGCATTTAATTTCAAAATTCAAGTATAATACGCACGGACGCACGCACACACACACACACACATACATAGCACACACACATGCGCGCGCAAGAATAAATGTCGGATGGCATACATTGACAACAAAAACAACGTGACAATCATACAGGACAATCGGGTGTTCAATTCACAGAAATTAAATAGTCAAGAAAAAAAAAATTAAAAAAAAAAGAGATTAATGACTAACAACCAACAAAAAAGTTAGTAAGAGAGATTATCCAGTTGCTTAGATAAATCAAATACAAGACCAAACGCATTCGATTTGTAAATGAATATATATAACAACAAGCAGAGATGTGAAAGATCGATACACGAAAAGTGATTCCAAATGTCCACGTACATCTTGTACAAAGGTGCGGAAAATATGTTCAAATGCACACTGAACAGTGTACATATTTTTCAGAATGCGTGAACACACATGTACATATACATACTGTACATACAATGAAGTACAGGACTTGCACACACTTGACCAAATCTATGTTGGGAAATACTTAACCTCCACTCCCCCCCTCCCCCTCCTTACCTCTCTTTCCTCCTCTCTATCCTATCTCCTCTCTTTCCTCATCTCTCTTTATCCTGTCTCTTTTCTTTCCTCTCTTTATCCTGTCTCCTCTCTTTCCTCCTTCCTCTATTTACCCTGTATCTTCTCTTTCCTCTCGTTATCCTGTCTCCTCTCTTTCCTCCTTCCTCTCTTTATCCTGTCTCTTTTTCCTCTCTTTATTCTGCCTCCTCTCTTTCTTCCTTCCTCTCTTTATCCTGTCTCTTCTCTTTCCTCTCTTTATCCTGTCTCCTGTCTTTCCTCCTCTCTCTTTGGCCATGCTTTACATCACTCTCCTCATTTTCTGGCACTACGTCACCCTCCACGCTAACATCCTCCTCACGAGCGATGCACTTGTCCTCAGTAACGTCTTCTTTCTGGATCGTTACTTTTGTGTCATCGCAAACGAGCTTGTGAGTCTCTTTAGGCTCTTCATTGTTTTCCGCGAATGTTTCTTGTTCCTCGTCTCTTCCAACGATCGATTTCTGCTCCAGAGAGGAGGAGTCTTCGTTGGCGTTCACTTCCAGGAGTACTTCTGAAATCATTGTTGGTTCTTCTTGGTGGCTGGACACGGGCTGGGTTTCTTCAAGTTCCAACACCGCTTCTTCGACCTTTTTGGTCATACCTGAAGCCATTGCCTCGGTGGGTACACAAAAGCACAGTCTTCGCAACGCCCGAGGCAGCTCTTTCTTATCGCCCGGAGGGTCTTGCCGAAGGCGTGAATGACACGGTCAGTCATTTTCGTGCGCTCTAGGTGATCCTTCCGACACTCTTCTTCTCTTTTCCAAAATGGTCGACGGCGTCATTCTGACGAGGCTTTCGAGTCAGTTTGCGACAATTGATCCCAAAAACCGCGTCCATCATGTGCACTTACCGTAACACCCACGGTGGTGATTTGGTATTTAATTTCAAAATTCAAGTATAACACACACACACACACACACACACACACACACACACACACACACACACACACACACACACACACACACACACACACACACACACACACACACACACACGACTCGGTGGAGCGATTGGTAGAGTCCCTGACTGTCACTATGGCGGTCCGGGTTCGAATCCTGCCCAGGGCTGAAATACTTTCAATATCGCTGCGCTTCGAGTCGTTACTCCAACTCTCGTGGGCGGGGAGTTCTGTGTGTGTGCGTGTAAGGTCACGGCATTACCCATAGATCGGCCATACGAGCTCTGAGCTCTCTTCCGGGAGGGAAATAGCTGTGGGTCACGAGTCCAACACGTGTTCCAAAGACCAAGGTGAATCACACACAGACAGACAGACACACACACACACACACACACACACACACACACACACACGTACACACAAACACAAGCACGCACGCACACACACACACACACACACACACACACACACACACACACACACACACACACACACACACACACACACACACACACACACACACACATACACAACCACACACACATGTATAGCAAACATGATCGGGGCCAGTACTGATCCCTGCGGGACACCACTTATCATTTCTTCCCAGTTTGAGAATTTTAAACAAGAGCACACGAAAAGAAACTAAAAAAAGATAATTACAGAGGAGATCTAAAAAAAAATAGCTTCCCACTCAGAGTGATAGATAATTAGAACAAATTAGATAAAAAAAAAACAATGTGTGCAAACAATATTCAAGATTTTAAGAAAAAAAATTGATACTGAGAGATACAAAGACGGGTCACCACGAGCATAGCTCCCTTCCCGTATAATACAACTAGGTAAACACACACACACACACACACACACACACACACACACACACACACACACACAAACACACACACACACAAACACACACACACAACCCGTGGAGCATGTGGTAGAGTTCCCGGCCGCCACTACGTCGGTCCGGGTTTGAATCCCACTCAGGGTTGAAATAATTTCAGTATCGCTGCGCTGCGAGTCGTTACTCCAACTCTCGTAGGCGGGGATTATGGTGTGTGTGTGTGTGTGTGTGTGCGTGTAAGGTCGCAGCATTACCCATAGTTCGGTCATATATGAGCTCTGAGCTCCATTCCGGGAGGGAAATAGCTGTCGATCACGAGTGCAACACGTCATCCAATACCGTGGTGAATCGCACATTCATACGCACAAAGTCCCTTTTCAGGGCGGAATAGAGCCCGTCGTTGACAATATGTAATGAAGGGGAGGAAGGACTGTGACATAGGAAAACAGAGAGTCTCTGCTGGCAACCGGAAAGGAGTGCCATCATGTGCAATTACCGTAACACCCACGGTGGTGATTTGGGCTAGAAAAGACATTCTTTTTCGTTCTACAGTCTAGATCAGGGATTCCCAAACTTTTCAGCTCATCGACCTCTAGTAAGGTTTAAGACTTCCTATAGACCCCCAAACTATTAATTCACGAATTATGTCAGTTTACTATTATTATTGGTGTTGTTATTGTTATTAAAGCTAGTAATATTATTATCATTATTATAGTTATTATCAATATCCTCATTATCATCTTTTTATTATTATTGTTATTATTATTATAATTTCAGTTATCAATAGTGTTATCATCATTTTCATCCGTTATAAAAATGCTAAATGGCAACATATATCAAGGCGACAGCATTCCAATAATTATAAAAACACTTGCACATAGACATAAACACAAGTGTTTTAAAATAAACATTATGATTTGCCAATAGCTTTAAGAGTGATATTATATATTCTTTATTATATTACTATAGGTAATATTCAAGCCAATAATATTACACAAGCTCGTCATCTTGATGTTCATTCACGATGTGGTTGTGTGTATGTGAGATTCTCCCTACATACACAGAATGGGGAGGATGTTCGACTCAGAGTGAATTGACATGGTTTTTCTCTAAGTTTAGATATTGGTTGGTTGATTATTCTCATTCTTTCAGCACGGGAAGAGAACAGGATCACTTCATGCTAACCATTTAATTTTAAAGACTGCCTTTCAACCCCATAGTAATTTACTGACCCCTTTCGACCCCCTGGCAATCTACTGACCCCCTTTCGACCCCTTCGATGGTTTCATCGCACCCTGGAGGTCGATATCGACCCCCTAGCAATCTACTGGCCCCCTTTCGACCCCTTGGCTATTTGTCAACCCCTTGGATGGTCTCATCGACCCCTGGGGGTCGATATGGACCACGTTGGCAACCCCTGGTCTAGACCATCAATGATCAGGAAGAAGAATAAGGACCGACGAGCTCTTACGATTTATTCTCAATCGTCAAAACCCATTGGCGGAAAGGTCGAGGAGGAGGAATTGGGCCCGACAGCAGAACCAGCAACAAGGAGTTGCGAATCAAGACAGCAACAGGACGGGTTCCATGGACAAAGATTGAACTCACAAAACTTAAGACTTAGAAACCACGAAGTAGTGAGCGCTGATGGAACGGGTTGTTTTAAGTGAAGATGAAATACCTTTCTGGGTGGAGGTGATAGATGCTAAGGGACATGGAGCTGCCTAGTGTAGGCCTTACGGTCTCCTGAAATCTCCTCCATTCTTACGTTCAGAAACATTCCTCATGCTGACACGACGTGGGCTGAGCAACGGCAGTGAAACAAATCGCCTGGCGGTAGCATTAAGGAATAGAAGCAAAGACTGACCGGTTACAGAAGACCCAGTTAACCTCGGAAGAACCAGGTTAGGATCGCAGAGAGGTTCGTCTCCCTCCTCAACCTTCGGAGGCGTCAGCCTCTGGAAGCGGACTCCTCGAGGTTCAAAGACCGTCAGGAGTCAAAATTTCGTGAAGAAACTGACTTCGACGTTATTTTTTTTATTTTTTTTTTTATTTTTTTTTTGAAAAATTAACCGAATCACGCCCAAATTGAGGGGGGCGACTCAAGCATTGATGGGAGTAAAGAGGAGGAGGAGGAGGGGGGGGAAGAACAAGAACGAAAAGACCAAGAAGAGGAGAAAGAAGAAGAGAAGAAGAGGGGGAACAAGAAGATGAAGAAGAGGATAAAGAGGAAGAGGAAGACGAAGAAAAGGAGTTAGGAAGAGGATTAAGAAGAGGAGTGAGGAAGAGGATGAAGAAGAGGAGTGAGGAAGAGGATGAAGAACAGGAGTGAGGATGAGGAAGAAGAGGATGAAGAACAGGAGTCAATAAGAATATGAAGAAGATGAAATAGAGGAGGAGGAAGAAAAGGAGAGAAGGAAAAGAAGAAAAAGAGAAAAAAAGAGAAGAGAGGGAAAGAGAGAAGGAGGGAGGAGGAAAAGGTGGGGGAAAGAAAGAGAAGTAACAGGAGGAAGAGGAGAAGAGAGAGAGAGCAAGAGAGAGAAGGAAGAGTGGGAAGAGGGGAAGAGAGAGCAAGAGAGAGGTGGAAGAGAAGGAGGAGAGAGAGGCAAACAGTTAGAGAGAGAAGAGGAGAAGAATGAGAGAGAGAAAGAGAAAGAAGATGAGAGAGGAAAAAGAGGAGGGGAGAGAAAAAGAGAGAAGGAAGAGGAGGACGAGGAGAAGAGAGAGAGAGCAAGAGACAGAAGAAAGAGGAATTGACAGACAGAGACAGTGGCAGAGAAAGAAAGAGAGAGAGAGAGAGAGAGATCTATATATATATAGAGAGAGAGAGACGAGGAAGAAGAGGGGAGGGGAGGAGAAAGAGAAGTAAGAGGAGAAGAGGGACAGAGAGAGAGAGAGCAAGAGAGAGAAGGAAGATTAGGAGAGAGAGAGAGAGAGAGAGAGAGAGAGAGAGAGAGAGAGAGAGAGAGAGAGAGAGAGAGAGAGAGAGAGAGAGAGAGAGAGAGAGAGAGAGAGAGAGAGAGAGAGAGAGAGAGAGAGAGAGAGAGAGAGAGAGAGAGAGAGAGAGAGAGAGAGAGAGAGAGAGAGAGAGAGAGAGTAAAAAGGGGAGAGAGGAGAAAAAAGAGGAAAATGAGGAGGATGAGGAGAAGAGAAGGAAAATGTTACTAGTGGAGTTCCTCAGGGTTCCGTTCTTGGGCCATTTCTATTCATAGTATATATAAATGATATAGACCATGGACTAAAATCTAATGTTTACATATTTGCTGATGATACAAAACTGTGCGGAATGGCAAATGATCACTTAAACCAATTAGATATTCAAGAAGATTTAGATAAATTACAGCAATGGTCTGAAAAGTGGCTAATGAAATTTAACACAAGTAAATGCAAGGTAATGCACATAGGTAAAAATAACAGTAAGTACGATTACAGGTTATTTGGAAATTCGTTAACAAAAGTGGATAGTGAAAAAGATCTCGGCGTAATTATCAGTAACGATCTCAAATCATCCAAGCTGTGTATTTCAGCCTCTGAGAAAGCAAATAAGATTCTAGGACTGATTGCGCGATCTTTTGATTTCAAAAGTCCATCACTCATTAACAAGCTATATAAATCGTTAGTTCGTCCACATTTAGAAAATGCTGTTTCCGTATGGTCACTGAATCTCATTAGAGACATTGACAGATTGGAAAAAGTACAACGGCGAGCCACAAAACTGATTCCAAATATCAAAAATAAATCATACGAAAATCGACTAAAACATATGAATCTGTTTTTCCCTAAAAAGCGTAGACTCAGAGGTGGCTTGATTCAGGTCTTTAAAATTCTAAAGGGAATCGACAACATCAAAAGTGACAAAATTTTCACATTGAATGAGAATTAGACAAAAAACAATGGTCTCAGACTGTCCGGAAATAGATTCAATTTGGAAGTAGGTAGAAACAACATTGCCAACCGTGTAGTAAATGAATGGAATAAACTTCCTGCACAGGTCGTGCAATGTAGTTCAGTTCGAAGCTTTAAGAATCATCTAGATAAACACCTAGGCAAGATGCTGTAATGACTATAATCTATTTTATATTATTTGTTTTTGTTTTGTTATCATTTGTCTGTTTCATTTTCATTTATTATTAGTTATATGTCAATTTATTATTATTTACTATTTACCTGTTTGTTTACTATTTAACTATACCGATGCATTTATGTATTTTATTTGTTATTTACATTATTATACTTTTTATCTATTGATTTATTATTATTATGGGAGATAGGGTTGATGAAAGAATATTAGGATGGTTTGGACACATGGAAAGAATGAGTGAAGAAAGACTAGTAAAAGAGGTATGGAAGGCAGATGTGGAGGGAGTGAACATGAGGGGACGTCCTAGGATGAGGTGGATGGATGGGGTGAAGGGGGCTTTGGGGAAGAGGGGAATGTCTGTTGAGGAAGGAAGGGAGAGGACGGAAGACAGAGGTGAGTGGAGAATGGTTGTATATGGATGATGTTGTGACTGCATGAGGAGGAATGGGCGGGGAAGTGGGGGGTGGGGTAGTATGTGTGAGTAAATTTTGACGCAGCCCGAAGGGATTTCTCCCTGTCCTCGCCTTATATGCAAGGGGGGACGGAGAGGGGGGGTCGCCGATTAAATGAAGCGGCCTTGCTGTGGATGTGCTGTGTCTTGCGACACTGCTTCTGACCCAGGGCGGTGGGCAGGGTGCAGGGATGACCCGTCATCCAGGAGGTGCTCAGATGAGAGGGAGGGTGGGAGGGGTGTGGAGTGTATGTAGGGATGAAATGGGTGGGAGTGTTTTTATGCCTTTCCATTTTTGGCTACTTCCCTTGTAAGGGGGAAAAAGCCTTGGTATATGTATATATGTATATATATATACATATATATATATATATATATATATATATATATATATATATACACATTTTTGGGGGAGGGGACAAATGATTACGAATAAACGCGCGGCCACACACGCACGCACACACATGTACTTTATGAATTATCATCAGACGCTGCCTTGATTACATATTTTACCTTCTGCACACGTGTGTGTGTGTGTGTGTGTGTGTGTGTGTGTGTGTGTGTGTGTGTGTGTGTGTGTGTGTGTGTGTGTGTGTGTGTGTGTGTGTGTGTGTGTGTGTGTGTGTGTGTGTGTGTGTGTGTGTGTGTGTGTGTGTGTGTGACAGAAAAGAGTAGAGAGTAGAGAGAGAAGAGAGTAGAGAGAAGATTAGAGAGAAGAGAGAAGAGAAGAAAGTAGAGAGAGAAGAGAATAGAGTAGAGAATAGAGAGTAAAGAATAGAGAGTAGAGAGAGAAGAGAGAGAGGAGAGTAGAGAATAGAGAGTAGAGAGAGAATAGAGAGTAGAGAATAGAGAGTAGAGAGAGAATAGAGTAGAGAATAGAGAGTAGAGAGAGATAGAGTACGTGTGTGAGAACGTGTCCACTAGCCTTAACAGCCTCTATTAACTGAAATGGACCGAACCACATGACCCCCCTCCCCCCCCCAATCCTGGTGGGGGGAGTGGGGAGGGGGGAAGGAGGGAGGGGGGAAGGTCTGCTTCTTAATTGAATGAAATTGTCAATTGGGAACTTTACAAAAATCTATATACGAGATCAAAACAACAAAAAAACAAAATTAATAATAATAACAATAATAATAATAATAATAATAATAATAATAATAATAATAATAATAATAATAATAATAATAATAATAATAATAATAATAATAATAATAATAATAATAATAATAATAATAATAATAATAATAATAATAATAATAATAATAATAATAATAATAATAATAATAATAATAATAATAATAATAATAATAATAATAATAATAATAATAATAATGTAATAATAATAATAATAATAATAATAATAATAATAATAATAATAATAATAATAATAATAATAATAATAATAATAATAATAATAATTAATAATAATAATAATAATAATAATAATAATAATAATAATAATAATAATAATAATAATAATAATAATAATAATAATAATAATAATAATAATAATAATAATAATAATAATAATAATAATAATAATAATAATAATAATAATAATAATAACTGAATACACACACACACACATACACACACACACACACACACACACGCACGCACGCACGCACGCACACACACACACACACACACACACACACACACACACACACACACACACACACACACACACACACACACACACACACACACACACACACACAGACGATGTCCATATTTCTAAACATTTCGAGAGTTGACGAAAATATCAAGACTTAAAATATATCTTTATTGATTTTTTATCTATTAATTTTTTTTTTTTTTTGTCACTTTTGTGCTGTGTAGAATAGGGAACATTCGATCCAGATTCAGAGCAGCTTAGACGCCTCTAAGACCACTGGTCGAGTTGCCAATTAAAGAAAAAATAATCAAACATCATTACTGGCAAACTTCACCACGAACATCACATTATCTCCGTGTGGGAGGGCTTGGTGACACCCCTACGGAGAAGAGTCACGCAGCCCTCGCTAATGGCTGGAGACTAACAGTAGTATTCGTTATATAAAAAAAAAAATCTCTCCTTATATAAATCCTTGGAAGGGAAAGATTTATATAAGGAATTTTTTTTAGAATACCACAGTAATAATGGCTCTGTTCCCATGGACAGAAACGCTGGTTATGACAAAGTGATAATAATGGTAATAACAATAATAAGAATAATGATAATAATGACAATAGTAATAATAGTAAACAAATGAATGGATGAATAAACAAATGAATAATAAATTAAAAATAAATAGACAAAACTAAAATACACTACGACCATACCTATGCCAACTTCATACCAATATACCAGCATGCCACTGTCACAAAGCAAAGCTCCAGCTATGTAGCGGATGAGTGACTCGTGGGCCTCAATGTGAACATCCCTCTGCACGCGCGCGCACACGCACGCACGTGAACACACACACACACACACACACACACACACACACACACACACACACACACACACACACACACACACACACACACGACTCGGTGGCGCGGTTGGTAGAGTCACCGACTGTCACTACGATGATCCGGGTTCGAATTCTGCCCAGGCCTGAAATAATTTCAGCATCGCTGCGCTTCGAGTCGTTACTCCAACTCTCGTGGGCTAGGAGTTGGGGGGGGGTTGCGTGTAAGGTCATAGCATTATCCATAGATCGGTCATACGAGCTCTGAGCTCTCTCCCGGGAGGGAAATAGCTGTCGATCACAAGTCCAGCACGTGATCCAAAGACCACAGTGAATCACACACCCACACGCACGCACACGCACACACAAGCACACACACACACACACACACAAGCGCACACACACACACACACACACACACACACACACACACACACACACACACACACACACACACACAGCATTAAAGATCATACACAATTACGATGGTTATGATGTAATATAATATTGATAATATTAAGATGATAATCATGAAATAATTATCTAAATATAATAAAACATCAATAACATTAATGATGACAAAATACTACAAACATATCAAAATATAAAACTAATATAATGCAACAATGGTAATAACAAAATTACTACTACTACTAACAGTACTACTACTACTAATAGTAATAACAGTGATAGATTGCTGCCTCGGGTTTCCCTGAACGGAGACCCGCTGCCCCACAGTGGTCGGCAACAGTCCTCTGGTCCTTCTCTCTCTCCCTCTGGGAAGAACCTGGGATCAGTCCTCCTGCCCTCCTCTGGCAATGCTCTGCTCTGTGTCACCAGACTGAACGAGGAGGAAGAGGAGGAGGGGGAGGAGGGAGAGGACGAGGAGGAATAAAGAAGAAGAGGAAGAGGAGGAGGAAGAGGAGGAGGAGGACGAGGAGGAAGAGGAGTAGTAATGAGGAGGAGGAGTAGGAGGAAGGAGGAGGAGGAGGAGTAGGAGGAAGGAGGAGGAGGAGGAGTGGGAGGAAGGAGGGGGAGGACGAGGAAGAGGAGGAGGAGTAGGAGGAAGGAGGAGTAGGAGGAAGGAGGGGGGAGGACGAGGAAGAGGAGGAAGAGGAAGAGGAAGAGGAAGGATGAAGCAGGAGTGAGGAGGAAGCAGGAGTAAGGAGGAGGAGGAGGAATGAGGGGGAGGAAGGAGGAGATCAGCTCTTCTTCCTGTGGTAGCCTCCTCTTCCTCCTCCCAAAGATAGAAGCGCTGGCTATTGGCAACAATCTGCCTGCCTGTCTACAGTATCTCTGCCCTGTCACTTTTTGTCTATGTCTGTGTGTGTGTGTGTGTGTGTGTGTGTGTGTGTGTGTGTGTGTGTGTGTGTGTGTGTATTCATTTGGTCTTTGGATCACGTGTTGGACTCGTGATCGACAGCTATTTCCCTCCTGGAAGAGAGCTCAGAGCTCGTAGGTCCGATCTAGGGGTAATGCTATGACCTTGCACACACACACACACCTATCTCCCCGGCCACGAGAGTCAGAGTAACGACCCGAGGCACAGCGATACCGAAATAATTTCGGCCCTGGGCAGGATTCGAACTGGCTACTGGGAGCACTTCTGCTTCCCAGTTCAGCGCTCTACCAACTGTGCCACCGAGTCGGTATGTGTGTATGTGTGTGTGTGTGTGTGTGTGTGTGTGTGTGTGTGTGTGTGTGTGTGTGTGAGTGTGCGTGTATGTGTGTGCGTGTGTGTGTGAGTGTGCGTGTATGTGTGTGTGTATACACACATATATACAAACACACACACACACATACACACACACACACACACACACACACACACACACACACACACACACACACACACATGTACATACACAAATGGCGCGCGCACACTAAACCATTTTGCCACGGAAGTACCCTTACATCCTCCTTCTTCCATCCTTCCATCCATCCATTCATCCAGGCTGAGCCGGAGAGGTGCCTGCCTCATCCATCAATCCATTCTTGCCTCAGCCATAATATTGCTCCCCCCCTTCCCCCCTCTTCATCCGTCTTCATTGGAAACGCCGAGGCGGTGGAGCCCCGTGGGGAGCCACGCCCCCCATCCCCCCGTGGGGAGCCCCCCCGTGGGGCCCCCCCCACCCCCATTCCACCCCGTGGGAATGGGTAGATTATCGCCCCACTAGATGGCCGTAGAGTTTGGGTTATGGGTGACGGTGAATAAATTTTGTTTATTGGGAGGGGGGAGAGGGGAGGGGGGGAAAGGGGAGGGGGAGAGGGTGGGGAGAAGGGATGGGGAGAAGAGATGGGGAGAGGGGATGGGTAGAGAGGAGTGGGAGAGGGGATGGGGAGAGGAGAAGGGCGAGAGGAGATGGGGAGAAGGGAACGGAGTAGAGGGGAGAGGGGATGGAGAGAAGGGATGGGGAGAGGGATGGTGAGAAGGGATGGGTAGAGGGGAGAGGGGGAGGAGAGGGGAGAGGGATGGTGAGAAGGGATGGGTAGAGGGGAGAGGGGGAGGAGAGGGGAGAGGGATGGTGAGAAGGGATGGGTAGAGTGGAAAGGGGGAGGAGAGGGGAGAAGGGGAGGGGTGAAGGGGGAGGGGAGGAAGGGGAGGAGAGAAGGGGGAGGGGAGAAGGGGAGGAGAGAAGGGGAGGGGAGAAGGGGAGGGGAGAAGGGGAGGGGAGAATGGAGAGGGGAGAAGTGGGGGGGAGGAAGGGGGAGGGGAGGAAGGGGGAGGGGAGAAGGGGAGAAAGGGGAGGGGAGAGATGGAGGGGAGGAAGGAGAGGAGGGAGAGGAGGGGGATGGGAGGAAGGGGATGGGAGAAGGGGGAGGGGAGAAGGGGAGGGGGGAAGGGGGAGGGGAGGAAGGGGAGGAGAGAAGGGGGAGGGGGGAAGGGGGAGGGGAGGAAGGGGAGGAGAGAAGGGGAGGAGAGAAGGGGGAGGGGAGAAGGGGAGGAGAGAAGGGGGAGGGGAGAAGGGGAGGAGAGAAGGGGGAGGGGAGAAGGGGAGGAGAGAAGGGGGAGGGGAGAAGTGGGAGGGGAGGAAGGGGGAGGGGAGGAAGGGGGAGGGGAGAAAGGGGAGGGGAGAAGGGGGAGGGGAGGAAGGGGGAGGGAAGGAAGGGAGAGGGGAGACGGGAGAGGGGAAAAGGGGAGGGGAGACGGGGAAGGGGAAGAAGGGGAGGAAGGGGAGGGGGATTTTTTATTTTATTTATTTTAGTTTTTTGGTAGCTGGCCAAGTAAACATTTGTTTTTGTTTTTTTCTCTACATATTTCCGGCATCATAGATAATGTCTGGCGGCCTACGACTGAATAGACTGAGTTGACCATGTCCTTATATTTTTTCTACTACTTCCTAACTGACTTTGATACATTCTATTTTGTCACACCAAAGTCTTTATCATACTATGAACCATGATATTTTTGTTTGATTATTTTACCTGACCTTTGGTATACTTTAAACTTAATTCTAACTTCCGATTTTGACCTCCTGAGTTCGGTGTCTTCCGAAGTCGTTTTATCTTCTACCTGCTGCTGATGTTCTACAAAGGATTACAAAGGTGGAGCATGCCGATGACAGGAGACCTTTTGGTCCATAACTGGGTTGGATGCAGAAATATATATATATAATAATGAACAAATAGATTTATAATATAAATAATAAATTAAGTAAATAAATAGGTAAAGTTAAATAATAAACAAACAAGTAAATGGTAAATAATAGAGAGGTATAGCAATGAATGATAATCAAGGAAATAATAAACAAGCAGACAAATAATAACAAACAAATAGATAGATACAAAATAAATGGCAGGCATTACAGCATCTTGCTTAGGGGTTTATCTGAACAAATCTTAAAGCTTCGATTTTTTTTCTTAGAAATTGGGGGTGGAATGTCACTCACACAGGGATGACATTCCACCTATTGGTCTAAACTGTCATCAGTCCTAAAAAAAAAAAAAAAAGGACTCGTTCCTTCACACGTCTGCGACCCGTAGTTGTGTGTGCGTGGCGGCGGATCATCTATTTTCCCCTACCTGTACACTATCACGACGCAATACAACGCAATACAATGGGCGTTCCGGTTTTGTGGACATGTGGACATCCATCCTCTCTAAGGAAACAGGGGGGGGGGGCGAGAAAGGGTGGGAGAATGGAGGAAAAGGTGGGGTGAGGTGTGAGTGGGGGGAAAGGTTGGAGACAAGAGGTAGAAGGGGGAGGAGAGGGAGGATGGGGAGAGGGAGGAGGGGAGGTAGAGGAGGGAAGAGGGGGAGGGGGAGAGGAGAGGTGGGAGAGGAGGGGGAGGAGAGGGGAGGGAAGAGGAGGGGAGGGAAGAGGGGGAGAGGGGGAGGAGACGGGAGGGAAGAGTGGGTAAGAGTGGGGAGGAAGGGGAGGAAGAAGGGAAGAAGGGGGAAAGAGATGAGGAGGGAGGAAGAAGGGGAGGAGGGGGAAGAAGAGGAGGAGGGGGAGAAAGGAGGAAGAGGAGGAGGAGGGGAGAAAGGAGTATGAAGGGGAAGAGAGGGAGAAAGGAGGATGAAGGGGAGGAGGGGAGAGAAAGGGTTGGGGTGGGGGTGGGTGGGAAGTGTTATCCTCGTCATTCCTGGAATTGACGGTGGGGGGGGGGCATGTGAAGCCCCTTCAAATTCTCTCTCTCTCTCTCTCTCTCTCTCTCTCTCTCTCTCTCTCTCTCTCTCTCTCTCTCTCTCTCTCTCTCTCTCCTTTCTATTGATACGACAAGAAGGAAAGAAAATAATATGCAAAGGCATTCTTCTCTGGAAGTATATAAAAAGAAAAGGGAAAAAGAGAGCGTGTCGTTCATTATATACATATATATATATATATATATATATATATATATATATATATATATATATATATATATGTGTGTGTGTGTGTGTGTGTGTGTGTGTGTGTGTGTGTGTGTGTGTGTGTGTGTGTGTGTGTGTGTGTGTGTGTGTGTGTGTGTGTGTGTGTGTGTGTGACTGAAACAAAATTAGAAGGACGTCATACCTATCTACCACGCAGGGCAAGTAAAGGCTGAAAAGCGTTGGAGCAAAATTTGATGAAAAAAAAATAATAAACAAATAAATAAAAAATAAAATAGAAAATAATCCCCGCCCCCCCTCCAGTCAGGCACCCGGCTCATCCTACCTTCAGCTCGTCCTCCACCGCCTACCTCACCCTCGAACACCAGTAACCTGTATTTAAAGCCATAATTTTCTGCCACAAGGACCCCCGCTTCCTCGAAACCTCCTCCTCGACCTCGCCCTCCACTCCAGCTGGCCCTCGAGGCCTAAGGGCTCGTCCTCGTTCTTAATCTCTCCCTGTAGCGCGCTGGCCTCTTCCCTCGTGCCTCTCGACGCCTCTTCAGCAGTAATTACCTCCCCCCTTCCCCCCCTCATTTCAAGGGCTGGGTCACAGCTGGGGGCGTCTTGTCAACATTTCTTCTTCTTCTTCTTCTTCCTCCACCTGTCCCAGATGGTTCTCATGACTCGTTTTCTTTGTCTTCAATTATCTTTATTCTAATTTTCTATTTCCGCTTATTCATCTATATATATTTTTATTTCTCTTGTTTAATTTTTATTCTTAACATACAGTGAGGGAGCAATGTTCGTGAGGTCCTGTCTCTTACTGCCTGCGTTTGTGTGTGTGTGTGTGTGTGTGTGTGTGTGTGTGTGTGTGTGTGTGTGTGTGTGTGTGTGTGTGTGTGTGTGTGTGTGTGTGTGTGTGTGTGTGTGTGTGTGTGTGTGTGTGTGTGTGTGTGTGTGTGTGTGTGTGTGTGTTTAATTTCTTATTCAATTGATCTAATTTATTTTTTCATTTATCTTGAGGAATTTGTTTTAATATCAAGATTGGTTTAAACTTTTTTTTCTCTATTTCAGCCTTCACTCGTCCAACGGGGTGAATAGACATGACAGCCTCTGTCGGAGCTCTCAAGGGGAGGGGGGTTTAAGACCGTGTTTATTGGGATTCGAACCGCTTCCCTCTGACTTCTCGCCTCTTGGTACCGGTGCTCTGTCTGTCTGTCTGTCACACACAAACATATACAAACACAGGCAAGCACAAACACAAACCAAAAGTCTCCCCTCCCCAGGACGTGACATACCCCCCCCCCACCGTCCTCCAGGAAGATTTGACCTAACTTCACCGCCCACCCCCACCCCACCCCCTCGCCCGCCCGCCCGCCCGCCCGTAATTGAAGATCCTCCCTCCTCTGGCCCGGACGGAATGTTGTCGAAAAGGAGGTCAACAACCCCATAGTTTCCGGGTGACCTCATTAAACCACGAGCGCATAATGCTCCTTTAAAGGAAAAGACAAAAAAAATATTTTTAAAACATGATTCCACGAATGTGATTCCTGAAATTTTAATTTTCTTTCGTTAATATGCAACAAAAACGTTTTTCGTTCAATATTAACGGAAGAAAACGAAGTTTTATTGCATAGCTTCCGTGTAATTAAATCTTAGTGGTAAACTTTTCATGTTCCTTTAAAGGAGCTTTATGCGTTCGTGGGTTAATTAATTAACGAGGAACTTTAAATGTGAAAAGTCAAGGACGAAGTGTCAGTGCGAACACAAAAGTTCTCCTGTTGAGAGTAAAGAAGAGGGAGGGGGGACCCTTATTAGGAAAGAAACGAGATCGAGAAAAGTAAATATGAACCTGATAAGTGAACGTGTAATATTAGATCAAGCATATGTACTTTTTTCTTTGTGTTAGATTAGTCTTCAGTGTTTAGAACTATACATGGATCCAGGCTACGTGTTGTTATTGTTGTTGTTGTCGGTAGTGGTGTTGTTGTTGTTGGTGTTAATGTTGTTGTTGTTGTTGCTGCTGCTGCTGTTGTTGTTAATATTGTTACTGATGTTGCTGTCATTGTTGTTGTTAGTTGGCAGTACGCGAATGAATAAAATCCGCCACCCCAACCAACAATAACATCAGCAACCACCACCTACTATCAACAACACCACACATACGAACGTGTTACTTGGGCTCTGGTGCCAAGGCAGTCAATAAAGGTATGGTTTGTTTGTTGGCTTTATTATGGTGAAAAGGTGCCCTGGGCGTCCATCGTCTATGAGGGGCGTGGGTGGGGGAGAGGCCGACCGCAGAGCTAACCTGAGGCCTAGATGCGTTACAAATTGGGTCCTGAGAAGAAGCGGGCCTGGTTACAGGCCCAGGCTGTTTATAAACACTGAGGCGTACCGAAAAGGAGCACAGGTGACAGTGGCACATAGTAATGGCCTCGAGGGGATGGGAATTGTGCTTCTGCACAGGAATACGTACAGTTAATAGGGGCACAAGATGGACTTCATCTACTTACGCGGAAGCCAAAGGGCAGTGATTTGTACACAACATTCCATTTCTTGTCCACCCACGTACAGCGACGGGGAAACTAAAACCCAAAGTATCGCGTGGAAGCTCATGTGGGGGAGTCAGAGACACCGCATTGACTGCTTCAGGGTCACCTTTCCATCCTCCTCCTCCTCCTCCTCCTCCTCGAAGGGAGTGCGATGAGGCACCGAATGATCTGACCTGAAGTGACTAGGTCTCACGCGCACGCGTGCACTCCCCCCTCCCGCCCTCTCCCCTTCCACACTCCCTCTTCCTCTATCCTTCTACCCTCCCTCTCTTCTCCTATCCTCCCTCCCTCCCTCCCTCCCTCCCTCTTCTCATCCCCTCCCGCTCTCTCCCCATCCCTTCCCTCCCTCCCTCTTTCTCTCTCATACCCTCCTTCCCTCCCTCTTCCCATCCCCTTCTGCCCTCTCCCCAACCCTTCCCTCCCTCCTTCTCCCTCCCACCTTCCCTCCCCCGAGACGGCACCTGCAGCGCCAGCTGCCCTCGCAGGTGGTCTTGTTCACAGCGCTGTTCAAAAGTTCCTTCTTCTGTTCATCATGAATAAATGCATCGAGAACTTCCAAGTGTCCACAATACATACCCATACACGTACACATACGTACATGTACACACAAACATTTATATATATACAAATATAGACATATATACATGCCTATATACAAACATATAAACATGCATATATATTCATGTATGTATTCATTCCATTCCACAGAGGACGAGAAGTAGCTCAGAACAACGCGCGCTTGTCCTAAAGAGCCTCCCCCCACCTAACCTTCCCCCCCAACCCCCGAAACCTCCCAGCCATCGTTCGCGACTTAATACTACCCCCACACTCCAGCCCCCCAACCCCTTTAAAAAAAGAAAGAAAAAAAATCCAACCTTGTCCGGCCCTCCGGTATGTCGAGTCTTTGCTCAAGCAAGAGAAGGAGCGGATGATGGGCACTGCGCCAAGTGGCCCTCGTAGTCCCTCCTTACTGCAGTCTCCTTGTCTGTATAAAGGTTCTTCAACGATCTGCCTTTGTTTCGAGTCTTTACAAAGGGAAGACTAAGGATTGAAAAGGAACCTGGAAAAAGGCTCACACACACACACACACACACACACACACACACACACACACACACACACACACACACACACACACACACACACACACACACACACACACACACACACACACACACACACACACACACACACACACACACACACACACACACACACACACACACATACACACACACACACACACACAAAAAAAAAACAGAGTACAATGTAGGGTGACACCTAACACCCTAATACATTCCCCCCTCCCTTTGTCCAGTCGTGACTTTAGGTGTTGTCCACAAAGGAAAAGTTAAGAGCCTCCTGGTGTAAGAAACGAGGAAACAAACGAGCTTACTGGGTGAAAAAACAAGAAAAAAAACACATTTGGAAAATTATTCACCTTCGATAAAATCAAAACAACGCATACAATACAATCGAACAAATAAGAAACAAGAAAATAGAATGAAAAATACAGATTCGCCCCCTCCTCCCAGACACTTCGCCTCCTCCTCGTCCTCCTCCTCCTCCTCCTCCTCCCGGCCACTCGAAGGCGCTCCTCCTCCTCATCCTTCTCATCCTCGTCGCCGACCTCTGGACCGATGCCATCGGCCACTTGGGGAGTCGGTCTCTGACTCCGATAACGGTGCCTCCACGCTCCTCAAGTGTGTGCACGTGTGTGTGTGTGTGTGTGTGTGTGTGTGTGTGTGTGTGTGTGTGTGTGTGTGTGTGTGTGTGTGTGTGTGTGTGTGTGTGTGTGTTTACAAGTGCGCGCGCGCGCGTGTATTTCCCTAGTTGTATTCTACGGGAAGGGGAGCTATGCTCGTGGTGTCCCGTCTTTATATCTCGCAACATCATGATCACGATAAAAAGCAGGCAGGGATCAGGTGAGATGAGGGTGAACTGGGATGGGGTAAGCGAAGGTGTGTGTGGGGGTGGGGTGAGAAGAGCTAAAATGAGGGTGTGTTGGGGTGGGAGAGATGGGGTGAAGAGGTTGGGGGTGGGGTACTGGGGTGAAGAGGGTGGGGTACTGAGGTGAAGAGGGTGGGGTGGGGGTGAAGAGGGTGGGGTGGGGGTGAAGAGGGTGGGGTGAGGGACTAGGGTGCGTCTGGGTGAGATAAGGGTGACTGGGGGTGAGTCGGGGTGATGTGGAGTGGGGCGAAGGAAAGACGCTATCAAATTCCCCCCCCCCCCAGGGAAGAAAGCCCAAGAGGGAGGGTGGGGGGTGGGGGATGAAAATTCCGCATAGGAGAGGTGGTCGGGGGGGAGGGGGAGGGGGGAGGGGGGAGGGGAAGGGACCCGCGAATCTCCCCCTGGGGAACAGGGCCATGGAGGGCAGGAGTGGGTGTGAGAGAGAGACGGAGAGAGAGGAGATGGAGAGAGAGATAGAGAGGAGATACAGAGAGGGAGAGGAGAGAGGACATATTATATATATATATATGATATATATATATATGTATATATATATACATATATATATATATATATATATATATATATATATATATATATATATAGAGAGAGAGAGAGAGAGAGAGAGAGAGAGAGAGAGAGAGAGAGAGAGAGAGAGAGAGAGAGAGAGAGAGAGAGAGAGAGAGAGAGAGAGAGAGAGAGAGAGAGAGAGAGAGAGAGAGAGAGAGAGAGAGAGAGAGAGAGAGAGAGAGAGAGAGAGAGAGAGGAGTGGAGATAGAGAGGAGATACAGATAGAGAGGGAGAAAGAGCCATATCCACTCCCCAACACACGCGCACAAGCATAAACAAATAAACAAACAAATACACAAATAAATAGATAAAAAATAAAGAATATTAGCCCATACACGGTCAATTCAATTGTCAATTCAGAGTATTGACAATGAAATTGCGCAATATAACACAACGTAACATTTTTTTTCAGAAGTTTTGTTTATTGTATTTTTTTAGAGTTTATTAATCCATTTTTCCTGCTGATTTCAAATATGCAATTATTTTTTCTGTATCATCGACCGTTATAGAAATACATATAATTTCAATGTTACCATGTATATTTTGGAATTGTTATGTGGTCTGCTACTAAATGTTTATCTCATTTTCTCTTTCAGATCAATGACTGAACTATTTACCTGTTAAGATGGCTACTAGAGGATGTGAAGATTCCCCTGATACATTTTGCTATGTGTGTGGTTATTATATTGGGAAAAAACAAGTACTACATAAGATCGTGGGAGGTGCTAAAGTGTGGATAGCGTACAGACTCTATTTCGGAATGCCCATGGGTGACCAGGACAAGCCATGGGCACCTCATGTGATATGTGGAAGCTGCCGATCTACTCTAGGAGGATGGCTGAGAGGTACAGGAAGGGCAATGCCTTTTGCCATTCCTAGAATATGGAGAGAGCCGAAGAACCATCACGACGACTGCTACTTTTGTATGATTGATGTGACGAAGTACAGGAAAATGAAAGGAAGACAAGCTCTGCAGTATCCAGACATACCATCATCTAGAGCACCTGTCCTACATGATGATAGCTTACCAGTACCACAACCACCAGAAAATGCAAGTTTATTTTTATCATACTCTCTTTACTTTTAATTAACTTCAATATTAAGTACTTAATATACATTCACTTTCCTAAAGATATATGGAATACTAATGCTATTCGTCTTTGTTGAAGTTGCTATATTTAGCTATTTCTTTCTTTCCAGATGGAAGATGCAATGGAAATTTCATCAGAAGGGTCAGCAGGTAGCAGCAGCCATGAAATGGGAGACGAAGATTTCGCACCAAGAACGACTTCGGAGCCTCACTTTCCAAGTCAGAGTGAGCTAGATGACTTAATCAGAGACTTAGGTCTTACTAAGTCAGGAGCTGAGCTTCTTACATCAAGGATGAAAGAATGGAATCTACTAGGAGAAGACTGCAGGACATCTGTGTACCGGAAACGACATGAAGAATTTAAAATTTACTATGACTTTAGTGATGATATGTGTTATTGTAAGGATGTTACTGGTTTGTTTACAGCCCTTGGACTCGAACATGATCCTGCAGAATGGCGACTGTTCATAGATAGCTCAACACGAAGTCTCAAAGCAGTATTGCTCCACAATGGAAATAAAAACCCATCTTTGCCTCTTGCACACTCAGTACAGAAGAAAGAAAACTATCATAATGTCAAACAGCTTCTTGAAAAAATCAATTATGCTGAATTCAAATGGGATGGTTGTGGTGATTTCAAGATGCTAGCCTTTTTGCTTGGCTTACAAGGGGGATACACAAAGTATTCCTGTTTTCTTTGTTTATGGGACAGCAGGGCTGATGATGATCATTATAATAAAGTTCATTGGCCCCCAAGAGTTGAACTGCAGCCAGGAATGTTAAATGTTCTCAGACAGCCTCTAGTAGATTCGAAAAAAGTTTTATTACCCCCCACTTCATATCAAGCTAGGGTTAATTAAACAGTTTGTGAAGACTTTGGATTTTGGAGGCGAAACTTTCCAAGAAATTTGTCTCATGTTTCCCAAGCTATCTGAGGCTAAGCTCAAGGGTGCTATATTTGTTGGACCCCAGGTAAACAAAATGTTGAAGTCGGAGAAACTGGAAAGAGCGATGACGAAAGTTGAAAGAGAAGCTTGGTGTTCATTTCGTGATGTAGTTCGTGGATTCCTAGGAAATCACAAGGACCCTAATTATAAACAAATAGTGGCAAAGCTTATTGAGAACTTCAGGAAACTTGGTTGTCGTATGTCCTTGAAGATACATTTCTTGCATTCTCACCTAGATTTCTTCCCCGAAAACTTGGGGGCTGTCAGTGAGGAGCATGGCGAGAGATTTCATCAGGATATCGCAACTATGGAAAGAAGATATCAAGGACGATGGAATATTGCTATGATGGGAGATTACATATGGTCACTAGTCAGAAAAGACGAAAGCATGCATTCTAGAAAAATCTCGATCGTCAAAGCACTTCTAATCATGAGAAGAGTCATCAAAACACTTGCAGTGCAAAGTTGTGTTGTTTATTTTGTTCTTACTAATATTGTAGCTCTTAAATACACTTCATATTATGAAAAAAATACTAGATGTTGTATAATTATCCTTAGAATGCTAAAGTAGATTGAATCAATTAACTACTGTAGAGAAAGGTTGCGTATATAACAATAAAATAAAAAATAAAAAATAAATAAAGAAATATCGATGTTACGTCAAACCTAATGTGATATTTGGATTCAGTGACACGAAATACATATATAAACATGAAAAAATACAAATAAACAAAGCATGTGTTACATTGTGTAATTGATCGTGTATGGGCCGCTTTTCACGCGTTATGACGTCGTGTCGCTCTCGCAGTACAAAAATCACATACTGTTATATTTCGTATTTATCACTTTATGAAATTATATTTCACGTTTTCATATAAAAGATGTATATTTGAATATATTATAAAATGAAAACTAGATAGATTAACACAAACCAACGCAAAGTAACCTTACACTCGTTATGACATCATGTCACTGTCGCAGTACAAAAATCTCATAAACTGTTATATGTCATGTTTATCACTTTATGAAATTCTATTTAACGTTTTTATATAAAAGAAATATATATGAATAACTTACAAAATGAAAACTAAATAGATTAACACAAACCCACGCAAACTAACCTTCTGCTCGTTATGACGTCTTGTCGCTCTCCCAGTACAAAAATCTTATTAACTTATATTACGTGTTTATCACTTTATGAAATTGTATTTCACGTTTTTATATTAAAGAAATATATTTGAATTAATTACATAATCAAAACTAAATAGATTAACACAAACACACGCAAATTAACTTTCGCACGTTATGACGTCATGTCGTTCTCGCAGTACAAAAATCTAATATACTGTTATATATCGTGTTTATCATTGTGAGGGGGATGGGGGTGAGGTAATATGTGTGAGCAAAATTTGACGCAGCCCGAAGGGATTTCTCCCCGTCTTCTCCTTTTATGCATGGGGGGACGGAGAGGGGGGGGGGTCGCTGATTTAATGAAACGGCCTTGCTGTGGATGTGCTATGTCTTACGACACTGCTTCTGACCCAGGGCAGTGGACAAGGTGCAGGGATGACCCGTCATCCAGGAGGTGCTAAGATAAGAGGGAAGAGGGAGGGTGGAGGGGTGTGGAGTGTATTTCAGGGATAGAATGGGTGGGAATGATTTTATGCCTTTTCTATTTTGGCTACCTCCCTTGTAAGGGGGGAAAAGCCTTGGTATATGTATGTATCATTTTATAGAATTACATTTCACGTTTTTTATATAAAAGAAATATTTTGAATAAATTACAAAATGAAAACTATATAGATTAACACAAACCCTAGCAAAGTAACTTTTCGCACGTTATGACGATATGTCACTGTCGCAGCACAAAAATCTTTTTAGCTGTTATATTTCGTGTTTATCACTTTATGAAATTATATTTCACGTTTTTACATAAAAGAAATATATTCGAATAAACTACAACATAAAAACTAAATAGATTAACACAAACCCATGCAAAGTAAACTTTCGACCATTATGACGTCATGTTGCTCTCGCAGTACTAAAATGCTATAAACTGTTGTATTGCGTATTTGTCACGCTATGAAATTATATTTCACGTTTTTTCTATATAAAAGAAATATATATGAATAAATTACAACATGAAAACTAAATATATTAACACAAACCCACTCAAAGTAACCTTTCGCTCGTTATGACGTCATGTCGCTCTCGCAGTACAAAAATCTTATAGATTGTTATATTTCGTGTTTATCACTTTATGAAATTATATATCACCTTTTTTATATAAAAGAAATATATATGAATAAATTACAAAATGAATACTAAATAGATCAACACAAATCCACGCAAAGTAACCCTTCGCTCGTTATCACGTCATGTCGCTCTCGCACTACAAAAATCTTATCAACTGTTATATTTCGTGTTTATCACTTTATGAAAATATATTTCACGTTTTTTTAAATAAAAGAAATATATTCTAATTATAAAAGATATATATTTGAACAAACTACAAAATGAAAACTAAATAGATCAACACAAACCCACACAAATTAACCTTTCGCGCGTTATGACGTCATGTCGCTTTCGCAGTACAATCTCATAAACTTTATGAAATTATATTTCACGTTTTTTTTATAGAATGAATATATTTGAATAAATTACAAAATGAAAACTAAATAGATTAACACGAACTCACGCAAAGTAACCTTTCGCGCGTCATGACGTCATGTTGCTCTCGCAGTACAAGAATCTCATAAACTGTTATATCTCGTGTTTATCACTTTATGAAGTTGTTTTTCACGTTTTTATTTAAAAGAAATATATTTGAATAAATTACAAAATGAAAACTAGATAGATTAACACAAACCCACGCAAACTAACCTTCTGCTCGTTATGACGTTATGTCACTCTCGCTGCACAAAAATCTTATAAACTGTTATATCTCGTGTATATCACTTTATGAAAATATGTTTCACGTTTCTCTTACAAAAGAAATATGTTTGACTTAAAAAAATGCAAACTAAATAGATTAACACAAACCCACGCAAAGTAACCTTTCAATCGTTATGACGTCATGTCGCTCTCGCAGTACAAAATCTCATAAACTGTTATATTTCGTGTTTATCACTTTATTTAATTATATTCTAGTTTTTTTTATATAAAAGATATATATTTGAATAAATTTCAAAATGAAAACTAAATAGATCAACACAAACTCACTCAAAAGTAACCTTTCGCGCGTTATGACGTCATGTCGCTCTCGCAGTCCAAAAAACTCATAAACTGTTATATTTCGTGTTTATCACTTTATCAAATTCAATACCACGTTTTTGATATAAAAGAAATATATTTGAATAAATTAAAAAATGAAAACTAAATAGATTAACACAAACCAACGCAAAGTAACCTTTCGCACGTTATGACGTCATGTCGCTCTCGCAGTACTAAAATCTTAAAAACTGTTATATTTCGTGTTTATTACTTTATGAAATTGTATTTCGCGTTTTTATATAAAAATACATATGAATAAATTACAAAATGAAAACTAAAGATTAACACAAACCCACGCAAAGTAATCTTTCGCGCGTTATGACGTCATGTCGCTCGCGCAGTACAAAATATTTATAAACTGTTATATTTTGTGTTTATCATTTTATGAAATTATATTTCACGTTTTTTATATAAAAGAAATATATTCGAATAAACAACAAAATGAAAGCTAAATAGATTAACACAAACCCACGCAATGTAACTTTTCGCTCGTTATGACGTCATGTCACTCACGCAGTACAAAAATCTCATAAACAGTTATATCTCGTGTTTACCACTTAATGAAATTATATTTCACGTCTTTATATAGAATAAAATATATTTGAATAAATCACAACATGAAAACTAAATAGATTAACACAAACCCACGCATAGTAACCTTTCGCACGTTATGACGTCATGTCGCTCTCGCAGTACAAAAATCTTATAAACGTTTATATCTCGTGTTTATCACTTTATGAAATTATTTTTCACATTTTTTATATAACATAAATATGTTTGACTTAAAAAAATGAAAATTAGATAGATTAACACAAACCCATACAAAGTAACCTGTCGCGAGTTATGACGTCATGTTGCTCTCGCAGTACAAAAATCTCATAAACTGTTATATTTCGTGTTTATCACATTATGACATTATTTCACGTTTTTATATAAAATACATTCATTTGAATAAATTACAAAATAAAAACTAGATTAACACAGACTGGCAAAAGTAACCTTTTGCATGTTATGACGTCATATCGTTCCCGCAGTCCAAGAATCTCATAAACTATTATGTTTTGTATTTATCACTTTATGAAATTATATTTCAGGTTTTTTATATAAAATAAATATATCTGAATAAATTACAAAACGAAAACTAAATAGATTAACACAAACCCACGCATAGTAACCTTTCGCAC
>NW_027467726.1:475000-477500 GCF_046742065.1 Oratosquilla oratoria
TTACGTGGGTACATAGTACATAGGTGCACACATAGTACATTGTACATACATGCAAAACCTATACAGTGCAGTTCCATTCAGTTGAGCTATCCAAGTCAGACGCCATATTGTCTAGTCATGAAGTAAGATTTATATTTTCTTACTTTCTAAAAAGAGAAAGGTTGAAAGGAAATGTTTATTTACAAACTCAATTATGAATTCCATCGTGGTGAGGGAGCGAGAGAAGACATTCCATTTTATTTCTTTTTTCGTTTTTGATTTATTTTTTTTCGTCTATCCATGATCGACGACTCGCTCCAATCGACATGACGTCATACCCGAGGCTCGTCTGACCGTTTGTCGGTAACATGCGAGTGGACTGCTTTACCGTATCATTGCCCATCACGTCCCTGCCCAAATCATTCCGAAGTCGTTTTAGCCACTCAAGAAGACACGATCTTGAAGAAGAAGTTCGTAAGGTCCTTTACCAAGAGGCACTATGCCTCATTCAGTCTCAAAAAGCCACACTGAATCAATTAGAAAATAAAATCAAATATACCCAAGCACATTCAGTGGCTCAAATGATGCTAGAACGGTTAATATTTGAAGTCACCGAGGAGTGTGTGAACCCTCCAAAACAGGACCTTGAAGAAGTTAGGGAGATTGTTTACGAAGAGGCACTCTGCCTCATTCAATCTAAAAAAGTCCAAATAGATAAATTAGAAAATAAAATTAAATATACCGAAGGAGATTCAGCGTTTCACAAGATGCTAGAAGAGTTAGTGTTTGAAGTCGTCTAGGATTGTATGGACGCTCCAAAACAAGAAAGCTCACTAATAAAAATACGGCAAATTTTGAAAAAAAAACCATGGAGTTTTAATGGAGAAGTATAAGAACGCTGTAAAAGCAATTAAGAAGATTGAGAAATTGAACATTGAAAATCTAATACCAAAGCCCATAATGCCCGACAAAATAAAAGATTTGAAGAAACGCGTCCGGTTCTGTAGGAGAACCGGACTGAATTGATCCCACTGAAGAATGATTGACGCGATTGTCCGTTTCCTGTGAGGGCAAAGGTGTTTAAACAATAACCCAGCCACACCATTCAGAGAATAGTACGCCAAAGACAACATGTTCAAAAAATGTCAATCAGATATTCACTTTGAAATAGAAATATTTAATCCTCATCACAATAGTACAACTGCTAACCATCTACCAACAATGACAGACCACACAACGACAATAGTTCCAGAAACAATAGCAGAAAAAAAGAAGAAATATTTCTCGATATACCAACCATCAAGAACTCATACAATTAACAAACCTACAGTCGACCTTGAGCAGAAACAACAATACGACGTCACATTCCAAAGTCTTAAGGTCACAAGAGACCTGCAAAGTGCAGAAAAGTCCATAAAAGGGCCTTTATCTCTGAAAGTGACCTCCCTTCAGCCCATTCTTCAGGTCACAGAGATATCGAAAGGGGCAGAAAACGTCGTCGTAATACGACCTTTTATCTCTGATTTTGACCTTTTCCAGCCCATTTTAAACTTGCCCAGAGGCTAGGAAAGCCATGTGCTTACCCTGACGTACTTACAGCTCAATTTCAACAAGCCCAAAGAGGCTTGGAAAGCACTTTGCACTTTGAGACTAACTATTTTTCAGTCCATTTTCATCATGCCCACAAGCTAGGAAACTGCCATATGCTTAGCCTGACCTTCTCATAGCCCATGTCCATCATGCCCTGAGGGGCTAGGAAATCGCCATGTGCACTCAAAGAGCACAACTTCTGAAAAAGGGCTTAATTCAGACGAAGCCCCTTCAGACGACTCGCATGCAGTTTTAGCCTTTTCGACGCGGGACCAGTTTCCCTCAGCTGAATAAAATCGACAGGCGGCGGAAGCTAGAGGGACCGAGAACCATAATCGTCAGAACCTATCGGCGGAAAGGTCGAGGAGGAGGAATTGGGCACGACAGCAGAACCAGCAACAAGGAGTTGCGAATCAAGAGAGCAACAGGACGGGTTCCATGGCCAAAGATTGAACTCACAAAACCCAAGACTTAGAAACCACGTAGTAGTGAGCGCTGAAGGAACGGGTTGTTTTAAGTGAAGATGAGATACCTTACTGGGTGGGGGTGATAGGTGGTAAGGGACATGGAGCTGCCTAGTGTAGGCCCTACGGAGAAAGAGGAGGGGAGAGAAAGACAGAGAAGAGGAGGAAGAGAAGAAATAGTGAGAGAGAGAGGGAGAGAAGAGGAGGAAGAGGAGAAAAGAGAGACAGAGAGACAGAGAAGAGGAGAAGGAGAAGAGAGAGAGGGAGCAAGAGAATGAGGGAAGGTGAGAGAGAGAGAGAGAGAGAGAGAGAGAGAGAGAGAGAGAGAGAGAGAGAGAGAGAGAGAGAGAGAGAGAGAGAGAGAGGAGGAGAGAGAGAGAGAGAGAGAGTGAGAGAGAGAGAGAGAGAGAGAGAGAGAGAGAGAGAGAGAGAGAGAGAGAGAGAGAGCAGGAGAGAGAAGGAAGAGG
>NW_027467726.1:485000-492500 GCF_046742065.1 Oratosquilla oratoria
GAAGAGTCAATAAGAAGAAGAAGAAAATGAAGATGATGATGAAATGAAGGAGGAAGAAAAGGAGAGAAGGAAAAGAAGAAAAAGGAAAGGAAGAAAAGGGAGAGAAGAGATAGAGAGAGAGAGAGAGAAGCAAAAGAAGGGGAAAGAGAGAGAAGGAAGAGAAGGAGGAGAAGAGAGAGAGATAAAGAGCAAGAGAGAGAAGAGGAGGAAGAGGGGAAGAGAGAAAGAGAGAGCAAGAGAGAGAAAAGAGAAGAGAGAAGAAAAAGGAAGAGTAGACAGAGAGAAAGAGAGATAGAGATAGAGAGAGAGAGAGTGAGGAAGAGTAGGGGAAGAAAGAGAGAGAAGAAAGAGAGAGAGAGAGAGAGAGAGAGAGAGAGAGAGAGAGAGAGAGAGAGAGAGAGAGAGAGAGAGAGAGAGAGAGAGAGAGAGAGAGAGAGAGAGAGAGAGAGAGAGAGAGAGAGAGAGAGAGAGAGAGAGAGAGAGAATGAAGAGGAGGAGACGAACAGACAGAGACAGAGAGAGCGAGCAAGAAAAAAGAAGGAAGATGAGAGAGAGAGAGAAAGAGAGAGAGAGAAGGAAGAGGAGGGGAGAGGAAGAAAGATAAATAGAAAGCAGTAAGAGGAGAAGAGAGACAACAGAAGAGAGAGTAAGAGAGAGAAGGAAGAGTAAGAGGAGAGAAAGAGAGAGAGGGAAGAGGAGGGGAGAGGAGGAATGATAAATAGAGAGAAATAAGAGAAGAGAAACAAAGAGAGAGAGAGAGTGAGAGAGAAGGAAGAGTAGGAAGAGAGAGAGAGAGAGAGAGAGAGAGAGAGAGAGAGAGAGAGAGAGAGAGAGAGAGAGAGAGAGAGAGAGAGAGAGAGAGAGAGAGAGAGAGAGAGAGAGAGAGGAAGGTAGAGAAAGAGAAAGAAGGAAGAGGAAGAGAAAAAACAGAGAAAGGGAGAGAAGGAAGAGGGCGAGAGACGACGAGAAGAGGAAGTGGAAGAGTAGAAGCAGGAGGAGGAGAAGAGAGAGAGAGAAAGAGAGAGACCTAGAGAAAGAAGGAAGAAGAGGAAGAGGAGGATGAGAGAGAGAGAAGAAAAAGGTCGAGAGGGAAAGAGAAAGAGAGAGAAAAGGAGGAGTTGGAAAGAGAAAGAGAGAGAGAAGGAAGAGGGGCAGACAGGAAGACAGAAGGAAGAAAAAGAAAGGAAGAGAAAAGGAGAAAGAGAGAGAGAGAGAGAGAGAGAGAGAGAGAGAAGAATAGAGAGAGGGAGAGAGAGAGGAGGAAGAGGAGGGGAGGAAAGAAAGAAAGAGAGAGAGAGAGAGAGAGAGAGAGAGAGAGAGAGAGAGAGAGAGAGAGAGAGAGAGAGGAAGAGAAAGAGAGGAGGAAGAAAAGAGAGAGAGAAGAGAGAGAGAGAGAGAGAGAGAGAGAGAGAGAGAGAGAGAGAGAGAGAGAGAGAGAGAGAGAGAGAGAGAGAGAGAGAGAGAGAGAGAGAGAGAGAGAGAGAGAAAGAGAAAGAGAGAGGAGGAAGAGGATGGGAAAGAGGGAGAGAGAGACAGGAGAAAGAGGAGGGGAGGGAAGAAGGAGTGAGTGAGAGAGAGAGGAGGAAGAGGAGAAGAGAGAGAGCAAGAGAGAAGGAAGATGAGAGAAAGAGGGATAGAGAGAGAGAAAGACAGAGAGAGAGAACAAGAGACAGAGAGAACGAGAGAGAGAGAGAGGAGGAAGACGAGGGGAGAGAAAGAGAGAGGATGAAGAGAAGAAGAGAGAGAGAAAGCAAGGAGGAAAAGGAGGAGAGAAGATGAAGTGAAGATGAGATACCTTTCTGGGTGGGAGTGATAGGTGGTAAGGGACATGGAGCTGCCTAGTGGAAGCCTTATGTACTCTCTCCTGCAGTCTCCTCCATTCTTACGTTCAGAAACCTTCCTCAGGCTGACACGAAGTGGGCTGAGCCACGCCAGTGAAGTTCACGCCACTGTCACCACCACTGTCAGACCTCTCCCTCTATTCTGTTAGTAGTCACTTAATTTCCCCTCACGTCTTTTCTTATAAGTTTTCCAGTACTTTTTAAGCAGTAGGCCCCATGCCTAGTTTCCTTTAGTCTCGCTAGTTTCCAAGTTCATTAGGCCCCATGCCTAGTTCTTGTCATGTACTTCAAATCAGTCCTGGGGTAAAGAAATTGTAATTTTCTTCTTTCACTGTAATTTCACAGTCTTGTTACACTCAGGATCTCTCTCTCTCGTCTGCTCAGACCGTCTCTCGAGATCCCCGTATCCTACGCTAAGCTACCTTCGTCTGACGTCACTAATTTTTCTAATCCAATCTCCTCTGACTTCTCAAATAAATGTCACTCCTTATGGGCGTGACTTTGAATTCATGCACCAATAGTTTTTCCTCCTTCTCCACCTTTTCTCCAATCCGGAAAGCCGTTACAATGTCACTAGCAATATCGTTTACCTCAGCATTAGTCAAACGAAGCTAACCTGCGCTTACAGAGTTTTATTACATCAGCTATTATTTTAAAAACATTCACCGTTCTGTCGGCTAGTGTTTATCAAACAGTGGGTGCCGAGTCTGACTTGTTGAGTCAGCATTCTAATGCCCTAGCGTTTCCCAAGCTCATTTCCATTCGTACAACTACCGGCCTCTTACAGTGAAAGAAATCGCCTGGCGGCAGCATTAAGGAAGGAAAACAAAAACCGACTGGTCACAGAAGACCTCGGAAGAACCGAGTTAGGACCGCAGAGAGGTTCGTCTCTCGAGGCCGACGACCGCCTGGAGTCAAAATTTCGTGAAGAAACTGCCTCCGACGTTTTTTTTTTTTTTTTTTTTTGAAAATTAAAAGAATCACGACCAAGTTGCAGAGGGGAGACTCCAGCATTGATGGGAGTGGAGGGGGAGGAGGAGTAGGGGGAGAAGAACAAGAACAAGAAGAACAAGAAGAGGAGGAGAAAGAGGAAGAGGAGGGGAAAGAGGAAGAGGATGAAGAAGAACAAAGGAGGAAGAGAAAGATGAAGAAAAGGAGTGAGGAAGAGGAAAAAGAGGATGAAGAAGAGGAGTAAGGATGGGGAAAAAGAGGATGAAGGAGAGGAGTCTGTAAGAGGAAGAAAATAAAGAAGATGATGAAATGGAGGAGGAAGAAAAGGAGAGAAGGAGAGGAAGAAAAAGAAGAGGAAGAAAAAAGCAGAGAAGAGAAAGAGAGAAAGAGAGACGAGGAAAAGGAGAGGAAAGAAAGAGAAGTAACAGGAGGAAGAGGAGAAGAGAGAGCAGGAGAGAGAAGGAAGAGTGGGAAGAGGGGAAGAGAGAGAGCAAAAGAGAGAAAGAAGAGAAAGAGGAGAGAAAGAGAGAGGCAGACAGTTAGAGAGAGAAGAAAGAGAGAAGAATGATAGCAAGAGAAAGACAGAGAACGAAGATGAGAGAGAGTAAAAAAAGAGGGAGAGAAAAGAGAGAAGGAAGAGGAGGATGAGGAGAAGAGAGAGAGAGCAAGAGACAGAAGAAATAGGAATTAACAGACAGAGATAGAAACAGAGAGAGAGAGAGAGAGAGAGAGAGAGAGAGAGAGAGAGAGAGAGAGAGAGAGAGAGAGAGAGAGAGAGAGAGAGAGAGAGAAAGAGAGAGAGAGAGAGATACGAGGAAGAAGAGGGGAGGGGAGGAGAGAGAAAGAGAAGTACGAGGAGAAGAGGAACAAAGAGAGAGAGCAAGAGAGAGAAGGAAGAGTAGGAGAGAGAGAGAGAGAGAGAGAGAGAGAGAGAGAGAGAGAGAGAGAGAGAGAGAGAGAGAGAGAGAGAGAGAGAGAGAGAGAGAGAGAGAGAGAGAGGAGAGAGAGAGAGAAAAAGAGGGGTGGAGGGAGAGAGAGGAATGGAGAGACAAGGAGGAAGGAATATGAGGGGAGAGAAAGAGACTGAGGGAAAAGGAGGAAGACAAGAGAGAGAGATAGAGATAGAGAGAAATGGAGGAAGAAGAGAGGAGAGAGCTAGAGAAACAGAGAAGGAAGCGAGAGAGAGAGAGAGAGAGAGAGAGAGAGAGAGAGAGAGAGAGAGAGAGAGAGAGAGAGAGAGAGAGAGAGAGAGAGAGAGAGAGAGAGAGAGAATAGGAGGAAAGACAAAGAGAGAGAACAACAGAAGATGAGAGAGAAAGAGAGAGAGAGAAGAGGAGGAAAGACAAAGAGAGAGAACAACAGAAGATGAGAGAGAGAGAGAGAGAGAGAGAGAGAGAGAGAGAGAGAGAGAGAGAGAGAGAGAGAGAGAGAGAGAGAGAGAGAGAGAGAGAGAGAGAGAGAGAGAGAGAGAGAGAGGAGGAAAGAGAAAGGGGGAGAGAGAGAAGGAAGAGATAGACACAAGGAAGGAAGAAGGGAGGGAGGGAGAGAGAGCGGGAAAGAGAGAGAGGGGGGAAAGAGAAAGAGGGAGAAAGAGATAAGAGAAAGGTATATGCATGAATATGAGTATATGCACACATGTACATTGTACACTCACCATAAATATACATGCACACCCACACGCACTCTCTCTCTCTCTCTCTCTCTCTCTCTCTCTCTCTCTCTCTCTCTCTCACACACACACACACACACACACACACACACACACACACACACACACACACACACACACACACACACACACACACACACACACACACACACACACACACACACACACACACACACACACACACACACATATATATATATATATATATATATATATGATAAATACATACTACATACGTACATATTATAAACATACATAAATACACGCACAGTAAATACCGGTACATAGATAATACACACAAACATAATACATACATATACCAAAGGCTTTTTCCCCCTTACACGGGGGGGTAGCCAAAAAGAAAAAGGCATAAGAACCACTCCCACCCATTCCATTTCCTATATATTCCACTCCCCTCCACCCTCTTCCCTCCCTCTTATCTTGTCACCTCCTGGATGACGGGTCATCCCTGCATCCTGTCCACTGTCCACGAACATAATGAATACATATAAATACTTCTATAGTACATAGATAATACATAGGTGCATACATACACAGTACATACGTACATGATACAAATTAATACATACACAGTGCATACGTACATGATACAAATTAATACATATATAGTACATACGTACATACATAATACATAGGTACATACATACACATTACATACGTACATACACAGTACATTTGTACATACCTAATACATAGGTATATACATACAGTACATACGTACTTAACACAAACTGATACATACATAGTACATACGTAAACACATAGTACATACGTAGATACATAGTACATACATAGTACATACATACATACATAGTAAATAGGTACATATATAATACATACGTAGATACAAATTACGTAGGTACATAGTACATAGGTACACACATAGTACCTGTGTACATACATGCAAAACTTATACAGTACAGTTCCATTCAGTTGAGCTATCCTAGTCGGAGGCCATATTGTCTAGTCCCTATAGTTCTGTCATGAAGTAAGATTTATATTTTCTTACTTTCTAAAAAGAGAAAGGTTGAAAGGAAATATTTATTTACAAACTCAATTATGAATTCCATCGTGGTGAGGGAGCGAGAGAGGACATTCCATTTTATTTCTTTTTTCGTTTTTAATTTTTTCTTTTTTCGACTATCCATGATCGACGACTCGCTCCAATCGACATGACGTCATGTCCGAGGCTCGTCTGACCGTTTGTCGGTAACATGCGAATGGACTGCTTTACCGTATCATTGCCCATCACGTCCCTGCCCAAATCATTCCGAAGTCGTTTTAGCCACTCAAGAAGACACGATCTTGAAGAAGAAGTTCGTAAGGTCCTTTACCAAGAGGCACTAGGCCTCATTCAGTCTCAAAAAGCCACACTGAATCAATTAGAAAATAAAATCAAATATACCCAAGCACATTCAGTGGCTCAAATGATGCTAGAACGGTTAATATTTGAAGTCATCGAGGAGTGTGTGAACCCTCCAAAACAGGACCTTGAAGAAGTTAGGGAGATTCTTTACGAAGAGGCACTCTGCCTCATTCAATCTAAAAAAGTCCAAATAGATAAATTAGAAAATAAAATTAAATATACCGAAGGAGATTCAGCGTCTCACAAGATGCTAGAAGAGTTAGTGTTTGAAGTCGTCTAGGATTGTATGGACGCTCCAAAACAAGAAAGCTCACTAATAAAAGTACGGCAGATTTTGAAAAAAGCCCATAGAGTTTTAATGGAGAAATATAAGAACGCCGTAAAATCAATCAAGGAGATTGAAAATTTGAAAATTGAAAATCTAATACCAAAGCCTACAATGCCCGACAAAATAAGAGATTTGAAGAAACGCGTCCGGTTCTGTAGGAGAACCGGACTTAATTGATCCCATTGAAGAAGGATTGACGCGGTTGTCCGTTTCCTGTCAGGACAAAAGTGTTTAAACAATAACCCAGCCATACCATCCAGAATATAGTACACTAAACACAACATGTTAAAAGAAATATCAATCAGATATTCACTTTGAAATAAAATCTTAATCCTCATCTCAATAGTACAAAAACCCAGCCGTCTACCAACAATGACAGACTCCAAAACGACCATAGTTCCAGAAACAATAGCAGAATTTTTTTTTATCAATCTGCCAACCATCAACAATTCATATAATTAACAAACCTACAGTCGACCTTGAGCAGGAACAACAATACGATCTCACATTCTAAACTCTTCAGGTCACATCGACCTACAAAGGGCAGGAAACGCCATTATAGGGCCTTAATCTCTGAAAGTGACCTTTTAAAAGCCCATTCTTCAGGTCACTGAGACGTCGAAAGGACAGAAAATGCCGCCGTAATACGGCCTTTTATCTCCGATTTTGACCTTTTCAACCCATTTTCAACTTGCCCAAAGGATAGAAAACGGCCATGTATTTGCCTGACGTACTTACAGCTCATTTTAAACTTGCGCAGAGAGGCTAGGAAAGCCCTTTGCACTTTGAGACTGACTATTTTTCAGTTCATTTTCATCATGTCCAGAAGCTAGGAAACTGCCATATGCTTAGCCTGACCTTCTCATAGCCCATGTCCATCATGCCCTGAGGGGCTAGCAAATCGCCATGTGCACTCAAAGAGCACTAATTCTGAAAAAGGGCTTAATTCAGACACAGCCCCTGCAGACGACTCGCATGCAGTTTTAGCCTTTTCGACGCGGAACGAGTTTCCCTCAGCTGAATAAAATCGACAGGCGGCGGAAGCTAGAGGGACCGAGAACCACAATCGACAAAACCCATCGGCGGAAAGGTCGAGGAGGAGGAATTGGGCCCGACAGCAGAACCAGCAACAAGGAGTTGCGAATCAAGAGAGCAACAGGACGGGTTCCATGGCCAAAGATTGAACTCACAAAACCCAAGACTTAGAAACCACGTAGTAGTGAGCGCTGAAGGAACGGGTTGTTTAAAGAGAATATAACTTTCTGGGTGGGGGTGATAGTTGGTAGGGGACATGGAGTTGCCTAGTGTATCCCTTACGGTCTCT
>NW_027467726.1:522500-572500 GCF_046742065.1 Oratosquilla oratoria
TATATTAGCTTCCTTGACTTTATCTATGAAAATCTCGAGCAGCGCAAGACTTCACTTGCAGTGGCGTTCATTGACTTCAAGAAAGCCTTTGACCCTGTTGATCATACTACTATCATCACCAGAGCCATCCACTTTGGCCTTCCTAACCCCTTGGTGTCTTGGCTATCGACTTCCTGACGGACCGTTGTCAAGCTGTCAGATATCAGGGACACGTCTCTGCAGTCCAGCAACAAACAAACAAACTGACAGACAAATGAAAGATAGTAATCCAAGTACCTTGGACTATAAGGTTTCAGAATATATATGGTTATAGGGGTCCATCTGTAAAAACCTAGGAGGAGTTCGTGAATAATCTCTAATCTAACCATACCCCACCTAACCTTAACCCTTAACCCTAACCAAAATATATATATTTTTTGAAAATGAAATATAGTTATCCAAGTACCTGAAGTAATAGGGTATCAGAATATATATGGTTATGGGGGTCTATATGCAAAACCCTAGGAGGAGCTCCTGAACAAACAAATGAACAAACAAACAGACAGACAGGTTATAAGGTTTCAGAATATATATGGTTATAGGGGTCTATCTGCAAAAACCTAGGAGTAGTTCGTGAATAATCACTCACCTAACCATAACCCACCTAATTTTAACCCTTAACCCTAACCAAAATAATTATTTTTTTGGAAATGAAATATAGTTATCCAAGTCCCTGAAGGGATAGGGTATCAGAATATATATGGTTATGGGGGTCTATCTGTAAAACCCTAGTAGGAGTTCGGGATCAAACAAACAAATAGACAGACAGACAGAGGCTACTACTTTATCATAGTAGATATGTGTCCCCAAAAACACAGGCTTAGTCTGATAGTACAAAATACTCTGATCCTTGGTCCCCAAAGAAACGCTTTGAAAATCAGTCTAGCCCATCACATTTCAGTTACAGGTCTGATTTCAATCAATATCCTCCAAACCAACCTTGGCAAAGAATGGAAAGGTTTAAGACTAATCCCCCTGTAACTTGTTCATATTGTAAACAGGTTGGCCATCACATTTCTAATTGCAGAAAGAGACTGACACCCTCATTCTCCAATAAGACACCAACTCTTGTAAGTAATATAAAATCAGATGATTCAAAATCCTCTATTCAGGATAAACTACCAAAGAAGCCGGTATTGTCAAGTAATGTAGAACCCCCCTCATCAGATCATGATCCTTGTTTCAAACCATTTGTATCTTCAGGAACTATATCTCATAGTAGTAGTTCACAACAATATCCTATTTCCATACTCCGAGACACAGGAGCAAAGCAAAGTCTGATTTTAAATTCTGTCTTGCAGAATCTGGGTGAGTCATATACAGGTTATGATATATTGATAGAAGGAGTTGGAGGAATTGTAAAATGTCCATTACATAATGTTTTCTTGCGGTCTGATTTAACAACCGGAATGGTTAAAGTAGCAGTAGTAGACTCTCTTCCCATAGTAGGAATATCCTTATTGTTGGCCAATGACATCGCTGGAAGCAAAGTCATTTCTCCCTTAATAACAAATAACCCTAAGACCTCAGTAGAACCTTCAGATAACTTACAGTTGTTTCCCGCTTGTGCTGTAACCAGATCTCAGTACAAGAAATCTGAAACGGAGACCTATAATTTAGAATCCCTATTCTCCCAAACTGACCCTTCTTCTTCTCCAGTTTCTCTATCTAGAGTAGAATTAATCAAAGAACAGAAGTCAGATCCTTCTCTTAAAAATTTGTACGAGATTGTTTCATCTCCAGAAGAAGTTGAAAATATGTCACGAGGTTTCTATATAGAAAACGGAGTCCTAATGCGAAAATGGAGAGCATCCACCGCAACCGCTGACCAGCCATGGCAAGTAAGGAATCAAATAGTCCTCCCTCTTGGTTTCAGGAATAATGTTCTAAGATTGGCTCATGATACTCCCTTAGCAGGTCACTTAGGGGTAAGAAAGACCTTGTTCAACATAACCCAACATTTCCATTGGCCCACGGTTGTCAAAGATGTTGCCCAATATTGTAAAACATGTCATACATGTCAACTTGTAGGTAAGCCCAACCAGAAAATTGTAGAAGCTCCACTCCATCCCATTCCTGTAATGGAAGAGCCATTTAAAAAAGTTCTTATTGACTGTGTAGGACCTTTACCTCCTTCAAGTAAAGGAAATCAGTACATTCTCACAATCATGTGTATGAGCACTCGTTTTCCAGAAGCAATTCCTTTGAAAAATATTAAAGCTCAAAACATAATCAGAGAAATGTTGAAATATTTCACTATGGTAGGATTTCCTAAGAACATTCAAAGTGATCAAGGAAGTAATTTTCTTTCCAACAAGTTTAGAGAAACTCTTGTAACACTAGGTATAAATCATGTAACTTCCTCCGCCTATCATCCTCAATCACAAGGTGCTCTAGAGCGCTTTCACCAAACACTCAAGACAATGTTAAGAATCTTCTGTGCTGAGAACACTCGAAATTGGGAAGACGGACTCCCCTTTTTGTTGTTCGCCACCCGAACAACAATTCAAGAAAGCCTTGGATTCAGCCCGTCAGAATTAGTCTTCGGTCATGAAGTCCGTGGCCCCCTAAAGATACTTCATGAACAATGGATGAAAGAAGAACCACCAGTTCCTTCTTTGAAATACGTGTCCCAGGTCACCGAGAAGTTGTTAGAAGCTTGGAAGTTGGCAAGAGAGAACTTGACGAATGCTCAACGAGTAATGAAAGGTCGGTATGATAAAAATTCTAAACTTAGAACTTTCTCTCCAGGAGATCAAGTGTTACTTTATCTTCCCATACCAGGAGATCCATTGCAGGCTAAATACAAAGGACCCTATGAAGTCTTGTCCAGAGCCAGTGATCTCAACTACATAATCAAAACTCCAGACAGAAGAAAGAGTTCCCGTCTCTGTCACATAAATACCTTAAAACCTTATCATTCCCGAGATCCAATTCCAGCTTGCAGCTCTACCACAATAGAATCGGAAGACCATCCTGATAACCTGCCTAATCCTCCTGAGATTCCCTTGGAAAACTCTCAGATACTACAAAATCTTCAGATAAAAGTAGGACACTTATCCGAGAAACAAGGTAAAGACATTCTTTCTCACTTAAGAAGTTTACCAAAATAAATTCTAGATTCCCCAAGATTCACTTCTTTGATAGAACATGAAATAATTCTAGACTCGCCAAGGGCTATCAAACAAGCCCCTTATAGAGTCAATCCAAAAAAGAAGGAGTTCATAAAAGCAGAAATAAACACTCTGCTTCAACAGGGAATAATTGAACCCTCCAGTAGTCCTTGGGCATCTCCTTGCATTCTTGTCCCTAAATCTGACAATTCTTATCGCCTGTGCATTGACTACAGGAAAATCAATGCTCATACTAAGGCCGATGCTTTTCCTATCCCTAGGATAGATGATATCATAGACAGTCTAGGAACTGCCAAGTACGTATCCAAGTTGGATATGTTAAGGGGATACTATCAAATCCCTGTACACCCTCGCTCAAGAGAAGTTACCGCTTTCATTACGGAAGAGGGATTGTTCCAATTCAGAGCAATGCCATTTGGGCTTAAAAATGCCCCTGCCACTTACCAAAGAATGATAAGTAATCTTGTTGCAGGATTGCCAGGAGTAAAAACTTATCTAGATGATGTGATAATATTTAGTCAGTCTTGGACAGAACACATTGAACACCTAAATAATTTCTTTTATAGAGCAGACCAAGCAAACCTTACCATCAATTTGTCCAAATGTGATTTCGGACATACACAGGTCCCCTATTTGGGATTTAAAGTTGGAAATTCCCAAGTGTTTCCAATAGACGCCAAGATAAAAGCCATCAATGATGTACCAACACCCACTAATCGTAGAGAGGTACGTCGATTCCTCGGAATGAGTGGCTATTATCGCCGTTTTTGTCCAAATTTTTCAGATGTAGCAGAACCATTGACTGACCTGTTGAGAAAAGACCACGACTTCGTGTGGACACTTACCTGTGAGACGGCCTTCAAAAACCTGAAGTCCCTTCTCACTAACGCACCAGTTCTAAGGGCACCCGATTTCCAACGACCCTTTCTTCTGCAAGTCGACGCCAGCGACACCGGTATCGGTGCCGCCCTCTTGCAAGAACACAATGAAGTTCTTCACGCTATCGCCTACTATAGCAAGAAGCTGTCCCCTGCGCAGAAGAACTACTCAACAATTGAGAAGGAGACGCTCGCTTTGGTCCAGGCCCTTATCCACTTCGAAGTCTACCTGGGTTCCTCAACTACCATTCAAGTATATTCGGATCACAACCCCTTAAAGTTCCTACAGACTATGAAAAACAAGAATCCGAGACTTACACGTTGGAGTTTATTTCTCCAACCCTTTAATCTAACAATTCATCATATAAAAGGCGTCTTTAATGTTTTAGCCGACGTCCTTTCTAGAACATAGCTTTTCAACAGAAAGTGAAAAGCTTTCCCAAACGGTGGAGGTGTAACGTAATATTAGATATTACGTCATATGTGTAATTATGTTATAGAATTGTGTTCCTTTGTATTACATAACTATGTTCATATTTCTTGTCTATGTATGTATTGTAACAATGTTAAGCAGTAACGCCCGTCCACTATATGTAATCTTGCCTACGTGCGGAGAGAGGTGCGCACTCTTGTAGAACAAACAGACAAGCGAAATCCTGAATAGTTCGGAGCGCACAGATTTGACAGTTACTAAATAAATAGATTGTTCAAGCGAGTCGAGGGTCTTAAAACTACCCATGTTGACGTGTGTTAACTTACCCTCCTCCCCCCCCTTTCACTCACTCGCACCCTCACCGGAAGTATCCCGCTTCCGGTCCAATGGTATATAAGCGGTGGAAATCGCTCACTCCTCGTCATTTCTCGCATATCTTATCTCTTGATAAAAACTGGAAGTTTAGACTCATGAGACGATTGGTGTGAAGTGATCACCCTTTTTGCCTACATTACGTGTCTGATATACATTGCATTACTTTACTTATATTTGTACTTATTACTTATTTTGATGCATGTTCCTGATCTCCTTGTACTTAGATAGTACCATATTGTATACTTATCTTGTGTTTCTTATTTGAACGATAATTTTCATATTCTTATAATCATGTAACGGTCCCATTGACCCTACTGCCCATTCTCTTTTGTGTTGATTGCCTGTAAATATTTTCCATTAATAATTTCGTTTACTAGTTTTATCGCTAGTTTAATATTCCTTTCCTGGAATCTTCTTTGTTACCTTTACTTCTAGTCTTACGAATTATCTAGGCCCTGACCAGATAGTTCAGTCCTACAGTGGCTTCTAGAAGTGAGCTGGTTCTTAAGCACTTAGACGTTATACATAACGTCTCTTCACATACCAGCCGCCCGTAACAATAGCTCAATCGGATTAGTCATTGGTCATTTGTTACGTACGAGCAGTGGTTCGGGATTTAAACCACAAGAAAGGTGGGGGTGTTCTATTGTACGTTAAAAACAATGTTCATGCTTGTGTTTTAGAGAAAGTGAAACAGGATGCATATGATAGTTTGTGGGTTGAGTTAACCCAAACAAATGGACAAAAAATGAATATAGGTGTAATATATAGGCCAAAGACATTATCATTAGCAGACAACAAACTGTTATTTCAAGAACTGTCTAGTTTCTGCAACCGGGATTTATTGATAATGGGTGATTTCAATTTTACTGACATTGGTTGGATGACCCTTGAACATGGCCATATAGGTAGTCGCTTGTTTGATTTTCTTGGTGACAATTACTTAATTCAGCATGTAAAAGAGCCCACAAGATATGGAAACTTACTCGATCTATTGATCACTAGCCGCGAAAGCATGGTGATTGATGTAGAAGTCGGTGAATCTGTTGCAAATAGCGATCACAACTTAGCTAGATTCAAACTCCTAAACAATTTTAGAATAGATACTTGTGTTTCTAAAATACCCGATTTCAGTAAAGCTCAGTTCATAGGACTACGTCAGGAGCTTCAGCTTACAGATTGGGAGGCAAAATTAAACGAAAGACCTGTAGATCAGATGTGGGAAATATTTCAAAATACGCTCACTAAGATGATTCAAACTTACATTCCTTTTAAGTACAGACGTCCCCCAAATCAGTCTCGCCCAAAGTGGCTCGACAAAGAAACTAAAAAAAGTATTGCTAAAAAGAGACAGGCTTATAAGAAATATAAGTGCTCGGGTGCATCTAATGACTATGAAAGTTATGAATCAATACAGAGAGATTTAAAAAAGACAATAAGAAAAAGAAAACGACAATACGAAATGAACATCGCTGATAAATCCAAAGAGAATCCCAAAGAATTCTATAGTTACATTAGAGATAAAAAGGTTGTTAGGAATCACATTGGTCCACTATTATCTGCTGACGGTCAACTTGAATATTCAAATGCAGGAATGTGTAATATCTTAAACAATTATTTTAGCTCGGTATTCGTAAATGAAACACCTCAAAGTGAATTCCAAACTGAAACCTGTGAAAAGTCTGGGGTAAACATACTCACTACGGTAAATATAACAAAAGAAAAAATTAAAAGGTGTATAGACAAGAATCTTAAAGGAAATGAAAAATGAGATTCTTGTTCCATTAGAAATTATTTTCAAGAAATCCATCATATCCGGAGATGTCCCAAGAGAATGGAAGCTAGCTAACGTTACTCCCATATTCAAAATAGGTGACAAAAAGAAACCAAATAACTATAGGCCTATAAGTTTGACTTCAATCGTAGGAAAAATAATGGAAACTATCATCAGAGATGCTATCGAACATCATTTAGAAAGTAACCGTTTGATAAATGATAGCCAGCATGGTTTCAGATGGAAACGTTCTTGCGTGACTAACTTACTCGAATTCTACAACACAGTTATCTCGAATTATGACAAAAGAAACAATATAGATTTAGTATATCTAGACTTTGCAAAAGCTTTTGATACCGTCCCACACGAAAGACTACTTACTAAACTAGCTTTGCATGGAATAAGTGGTAGCCTATTAGGTTGGACTAGTAATTGGTTGAATGGTCGAAAGCAGAGTTGTTTTAAATGGAAAAACTTATGGATGGAAAAGTGTTGCAAGTGAAGTTCCTCAGGGTTCCGTTCTTGGGCCACTTCTATTCATAGTATATATAAATGATATAGACCATGGACTATTATCTACTGTTTCCAAATTTGCTGATGATACAAAACTGTGCGGAGTGGCAAATGATCACTCAAACCAATTAGATATTCAAGAAGATTTAGATCAATTACAGCAATGGTCTGAAAAGTGGCTAATGAAATTTAACACGAATAAATGCAAGGTAATGCACATAGGTAAAAATAACAGTAAGTACGATTACAAGTTATTTGGAAATTCGTTAACAAAAGTGAATAGTGAAAATGATCTCGGCGTAACTATCAGTAACGACCTCAAATCTTCCAAGCAGTGTATTTCAGCCTCTGAGAAAGCAAATAAGATTCTAGGACTGATTGCGCGATCTTTTGATTTCAAAAGTCCATCACTCATTAACAAGCTATATAAATCGTTAGTTCGTCCACATTTGGAATATGCTGTTTCCGTATGGTCACCGAATCTCATTAAAGACATTGACAGAATATACACTGTATGTATATATATGTATATATATATATATATATATATATATATATATATATATATATATATATATATATATATGTTGCATGGTGAGAGATCAGACTATTTTATTCACTCGTAGATATTTTCACATCTCGATCTAAGCCTTCACCACTACTACACCCTCCATACCACACACGACAACACCAACAATCACTACCACCACCACTATGCCAACGTCCATTACTACCACGAAACCCAAAACCACACAAATCTTCTTCCTCGGAGGTTAAAACCCTCCCACGTGGTAAATTAACCACCACGTGGGAGATGATCCCCCCCCCGGGGGTGACGTCACGCAGCCACCTTTACCTTAAGTGCAAGGATATCCTGGGAGGTTGCATAAGGAACATGAAGATATTCAACATGTATTACTGGTACACGCACATACGCACACAAGTGCACACACATATACAGTATATACACACACAGGTGCACACATTCATACATACATACATACACACACATACATACAATCACACACACACAGACACACACACACACACACACACACACACACACACACACACACACACACACACACACACACACACACACACACACACACACACACACACACACACACACACACACACACACACACACACACACACACACACACATATATACAAGTGCATACTCTGATGGGCAATGAATTTTGTGTGTGTATGTGTGTGTGTGTGTGTGTGTGTGTGTGTGTGTGTGTGTGTGTGTGTGTGTGTGTGTGTGTCTGTGTGTGTGTGTGTGTGTGTGTGTGTGTGTGTGTGTGCGTGTGTGTGTGTGTGTGTGTGTGTGTGTGTGTGTGTGTGTGTGTGTGTGTGTGTGTGTGTGTGTGTGTGTGTGTGTGTGTGTGTGTGTGTGTGTGTGTGTGTGTGTGTGTGTGTGTAAGGTTTCAGGAATACTCACACATCGGGTCATATATCATGAGCTCTAATCTAGGAGGATAAAAGCTGTCGACCACGTGCCCAACACGTGATCCAAGACAGTGATGCATCACACACAAGCACATACACTTGTTCACTCATGTATACAGACAAGGAATGTTTAAACAATGAGAGACAGAAAAGAGAAAAACGCTGAAATAAAATTAAGCGAAAACGTAAATGAATGAAAAACGTGAAAATGGAAATAGGATAGAAACGCTAAAATCAGATTTAGTGAAAACAAGAAACACTAAAATAAGATTTAATGAAAACACGGACATGGAAGGAGAAAACACGGAATGGAAATAAGAAACGAAACGAGAAAAGAAAAAGGAGCAAAATTGGAAACAGAAAAGAGAGAGAGAAATAGAGATAGAGAGAGAGAGAGAGAGGGAGAGAGAGAATTTGGAAGTTGATGTTTGTGTGGAACTTCTTTATTGACTTGACTTTAATATCATTTGAAAACCTGGTGTGCGCACATTTTTTCTTTATGTGCGCTAGTCATAAAACATACATGCGCGCGCACATGCTCACAGTTTAGAGGGAACGTTAGTAATTATCAACGAAGAAATACTAAAAGGACTTCTTCCTAAATACACCAACGTTGACATCAACAGATATTTTCGGTTTGGTCAGCAATTTGCGTTTCGTACTCACCGAAGGACGTAAACACGAGCGCGCTGAGTGACCCAATCTGTGATGCGACCTCGGGTCACGTGATCGGTCGCGTCCACCCCCAGGGTCGAAGATCTTTGGACAGGGATGAAGAAAAGCGAGGATACCCATTGGAGAGACCGATTTGAGGTGCAGAAACCTCTCGGCAAAGGCGGCTTCGGGTGTGTTTACCTGGCGAAGGACCGAGCCAGCGGCACCCAAGTCGCGATCAAGGAAGCCTCTCTCTCCCTCATCGACAACTGGGGGTGGCGCGAAGGGACGAGAGTGCCCTTGGAGGCCTCTCTAATGCACAAGGTCCAAGCGGTTCCTGGGGTCATAGAACTGCACGAGTGTTTCGTTTCCGAAGGCAATTTCTACATGGTTATGGAGCTTGTGCCCGAAGCGACCTCATTATATGATTACATGGAAAAGCGTGGTAAGCTCCCCTATCCACAAATCAAGCGGCTCTTTTGTGACATCGTAAAGACGGTCCAACGATGTCTAAACGCAGGCGTTTCTCATAAGGACATTAAACCAGAGAACGTCTTGCTCTATGTGGATCCAGCCTCAGGGGAGCTTGAAATAAAGTTAATCGACTTTGGATGCGGGGAGAGGATCAAAGGCTACAAGGGAGGACACACAGGCGGGACATCGTTTTACTGGCCACCAGAGTACATCGCCAAAGGAAAGTTCCTCCACGTCCCGGCGACAGTATGGAGTCTCGGGACCCTCTTGTATTACCTGGTGTGCCATGACGACCCTTTCTACGAGGACAGCGAGATCGAAAAGGGTCAGCCGCCTCTCCCCGAATACCTTCCCCGGCAATGCCGCCACTTAATTATGAAGTGCTTCGCCATGGACCCTTGGGAGCGGCCCACCCTCCACGGGATCTTGGACCATCCCTGGCTGAAGGCTTTTAGCCGCTCCGAGGACGGGAACGAGCTCGAGCCGCCCGATCCGAAGCTCTTTCCACCAGATATCTTCAGGAAACTGAATTTCAAGGAGTGCGAGAGGAAACAGGACTCCCAGGCCCCAGTCAAGAAGAATACCCATCGTGCTTTACAGGAAGGAAGTGAAAAGGAAAGTGCGCCACAAAAACACAATAATAAAAGAAAGAAGTGGTGGACAGCACTGATAAACATGAAGCCCATTAGACTCGTCAAGAAGCAATTTTAGTTGCTAAAAGTACGCGTATAATATGCCTGACAATGCCATGAAGTAACAGGCTCCCTCAGCTCAAGAAGAACGAGTTTATGGAAACTCGAGGAATACCGGAAAAAATCCGTCTAAAAGAGCCATACATAGTTACATAGAAAGGGCACACACATATGGGCTACCAGAAGGAAGTAACACATCCGTATAACATCCAGACAGACACAGAAAAGAGCTTAAGAACAAAGACGCTCTTTACATCATGACAGTGAGAGAGGTGAAAGAAGCCTTAGTCAGAAAGAGCCATAAAGAGTTAAAGAGAGGGCCAAGAAAAGGTTCAGTAAAGGAATTAGCCTCAAAGAGTCACGCACAGAGGGAGATCACTCTCCCCTCAGCTGAATAAGATCGCCTGATGGCATAACAGAAGGATTACAAGATATTCAGAAGGCAGTCGGAGGCCCGACCTTGAGAGGTGTTCCTCTCAGCTGAATGAAATCGCCTGTTTAGGTCGTCTTTACTTGCGTCAAAGGTCGACGAGGTGACGGTTCGAATCCTGCCACCGGCGAAGTTGAACCAAGGGCATGGTTTATCAAATTCCACGCTACAAAGTCCTCTGTTAGGGGCACCGTTCTAGCCTCCCGGTATGGGGAGTTTGAGACGTTAAACCATATCATTCATATATATACATATATATATATATATATATATATATATATATGTATATATATATATATACATATACACACATATATATATACATATATATACATATATATGTATATATATATATACATATATATATGTATATATATATACACACACACACACATATATATATATATATATATATATATGTATATACGTATATATATGCCTAGATATATTCATGTATATATATACATATATATATATATATATATATATATATATATATATATATATATATATATATATATATATATATATATATATATATGGGACCTGGACAGAATCCCGACAGCCATAATCCCGACACCCAATATCCCGACAGCCACAATCCCGACAAGCCACAATCCCGAAAGGCCAAAATCCCGAAAACCAAAATCCCGAAAAAAAAAATTTCTTATATATATTTTGGGGTAACAAAAATAACAATGTTGCTCATATACAATTCTATCTAAAATTGATTTACAACCTAATAAAGAACTGGTGTAAACGCATATTAAAAAGATAGTTTTTTCTAGTAATCACCCTGACAACGTTAAGAAAAGTGTTGCTTCTGGTCTTTTCTTGAGGGCTTTCAGGATCTGTAATCCTCAATTTCTGGACCAAGAAATTGAGGTGACCAAATGTCAACTTAAGAAGTTGGCATATCCACTTTGGTTTCTGGACCGAGCCCTCAGTAAGGCTAGGGCCAACCATTTTAAAACTTCTCTCCCCTCTAGTTATCACCGCTCCTTTAAAGATATACTAATAATTCCATATAGTAAAACCATCAGTTCTTCTACCAAGTTGTTTCCTTAAGACCGTCTCACTATTGCCTACCACTATCCCAACACCGTGCGTAAGCAAATTGTGAACGTTCAACAAAAACCGAAGGAAGTAAAGTCACCTGGTGTCTATTGTTTGCCCTACCAAAATTGTAATTTGGTGTACTTGGGTCAAACCGGGAGAGACTTGAACACTAGACTGGCAGAACATAAAAGGTCAATTAGGTATGGGCAAGAAAATTCGGCCGTGTTTCATGATGTCAACAATAAGAATCACTCTTTCGACTGGGGTAAGGCCAGAATAGTGTTCAAGTCCCACTACGGTTTCAGGAGAAAAATAGTTGAATCAGCATTAATTGACGAATGCCCCAACATTAGTATTTCTAAAGGGCAACGGACACTTGACATTGTATCACGCGCGGCAAGCAACAATTCCTGTGTACACGGGAGTGAAAACTATTTTACTCACCGTATTCATGGAGCAGGTCGTATATGTGCTCGGCTTTAACTAACGGTGCCATAACTGTAACATGGTGAGCGCGGGGTGGAGACGAATGGCCCTGCCACGCCGCCGGGATATTACGGAGAATTCCAGAGAAATCTGAAGATGGTCGTCTCAACTTTACCCTCATCGTGACACTACCCCGGACTCGAAATGTCATTTATTTTATGTATGTAAGCGCGCACGCACGCACGCGCGCGCGCACGCACACACACACACACACACACACACACACACACACACACACACACACACACACACACACACACACACACACACACACACACACACACACACACACACACACACACACACACACACACAGACACACACTTTCACCGAATGGACGGCGAGAATTGGTGTTCGAGAACTGGTGTTCCAAAGAAAAAGGAAAAACTACGTGGATTTCAACATCCAGGAAGTGCCTTTTTGTATTTATAGGGAAGGGGAGTGCTCGTGGAATAGTAGGGAAGTGATAGGGAAAGAGAAGAGAAGGGATATTGAGGGAAATGGAAGGAAATGAGGAAGGGGAGGACTTGTTCCAGGAGACCAGACGGCTTGTGAACAGACGCCGAACGGATGACTTGGATTTCGATGATGGGACTAACAAAATTGTAAAGATTAGAAACATAGATAAGAGCAGTTCAATGGAAGGTGAGGATAATAATTTCCAAGGATTTAATGAGGGGGCGGAGGATACCAACCTCCCCCGACTGGCAAAATTGGAGGAAAAACTTGAACAAATGACTGAGCATTGGGAGATTAGGTTTGGTAAAATGTCAAAAATTGCCGAGAGGTTTGAAAAATTTGAAGAACTAGAGAAGGCGAACAAAAACTTAACTGATGAAATAGAAGAACTAAAAAGACAGCTAAGAGAAGTAAAAGTGGAGAATGAAGAATTAAAAAGGAACAATTGAGACAATAAAGAAACAATAGCAAAAGAGGCAGAGGGGTGGAGGAAGATGCAAGAAAATAGTAAAGTTGCATTTTCTGATATAATTAAACAGCAAATGAAAAAACAAACTGAAGACTCAGTTATCAAAGTGATGAGACAGAAGGAGAATGTTGTAAGAGACTTATCAGACAAAAAGAAATGTATAATTATATTAGGAATGGAAGAGAAACATAACCCAGATAGAACCACAAGAATCAAAGAGGAAAATGAAAAAGTAAGAAATTTACTAGAATTAGTTCAGGAAGATGAGCCAGAAATAATGAAACAAATCGAAGAGAAATTCAGACTCGGGAAATCTGGTACAGACAAAACCAATTAAGATTAAATTCAGGTCACAAACGACGGCAGAGAATATCTTATCCAAAACAGGGAAACTAGCAACAAGTGAACAATATAAAAAGGTATGTATAAAAAGGGAAATGAATAGAGAGAAAAGAGAGCAGGAAATAAGGAAAAGACATGAAGCTAAGGAAAAAAACGAGACCAGAACGGAGACAGGAAAGCAAGAATTCTACTGGAGGGTAGTGAATATGAAATTGAAGAAATGGAAAATAACAGAGAGAAACAAAAAAGAAACGGAGAATACAATGGAAATAACAGAAAGTTAAAAGTATCCTACACAAATATAGATGGATTAATAACAGGACTGAATGAACTGAACAAATATCTGAAAGAAGAAGATCCGAACATAATGGGAATTGTTGAAACAAAATCAAAAGGTTCACTACCATCCAACAGCATAGGACACAACGCATATAATTATTGGATTAGAAACAGAGAGATAAAACAAGGGGGTGGAGTTATGTTCCTGACTAAGAAGGATATGAACGTGCAGAGTGTCACATATAGGAAAAATAGAGTAGAGATGATTATGATAGAAGTAGAAGATAGAGATAAGAAGAGCAGAAAGTTTGTAATAAACTACGTGCCCCCAAAAACAGCCTCGTGGGAAGAGAATGAACATAAAAGCATGTTAGAAAACACAAGAATAACACTAAACAAGATAATGGAAGATGGAGGTAAAATAGTTATGATGGGCGACTATAATTGCAAAGAAATATGCTGGGAAGAGTTGACCGTAAAGGGTGGAGAAGACTCATGGGGAAGTGTTCTATTTGAGATGATTATTGACCACACAATGACACAATGGATTCAAGAGAACACTAGATATAGAAATGAAGAAGATCCATCGAGACTAGACCTAATAATCACATCAGAACCTAAAATAGTGGAAAAGATAGAATACCAGGCACCAATAAACAAAAGTGACCATATATTGATAGAACTAAAACTAAATGAGAAAAATACATGAAAAGAAATGAACAATGTAGAAAAGGAAGAATGATGTATGAAAAAGCAAATTTTGATAAAATAAGAGAATTCTTCCAAAATGAAAACTGAGAAAGAATACACAAAGAAGATACAACAGTAGAAGAGAAAGGGAATATTTTGACAAAAATCTATAAAAAAGGAGTAAAAAAGTATGTCCCAAGACAAAAACAGGAAAAAGAATATGTAAAGTGCTGGTACAATAAAAGTTGTAGGGAGATAAAAGACAAAAGAGACAAAGCTTTGGCCAAATGGAAGAAAAACAGGAGACCAGAAAAATGGAAAATATATACCGGTTATAGAAATGAATGCCTTTTCTTTTTGTTTTAGGAACTTGCCCCTTGGGGCTACAGGGAGAAGGATGCCTAGTCCCTCTCCCCGTCCCTTTCTTCTCGCCTCTTACGATCCAAGTGGGAAAACTTGGTGGCAGTATTCTTAGGGAAGGAAAGATAGCTGCAGTGGGAAATACGAAGAAAATGAGAGTGATGAGTGAGGAGAATGGAGGAGAAATAAGGAAGGATGAGGTGAAGGCAGTTGTAAAGATGATGAAAGCAGGTAAGGCACCTGGTCTGGATGGATGTCATGCAGAATGTCTGAAAAAGGGAGGTTCAGTGATGGTGGACTGGTTGGTGAGATTATTTAATGTTTGCTGGAGAGAGGGTAGAGTACCGGAGGACTGGAGTAGTGCCTGTATAGTTCCTCTTTACAAGGGAAAAGGGGACAAGTGTGAATGTAGTAATTTCAGAGGGATTAGCCTGTTGAGTGTAGTAGGGAAGGCTTATGGGAGGATCTTAATTGAGAGGATTAGGAGAGGAACAGAAGGAGTAATTGGTGAGGAACAGTGTGGATTTAGGACGGGTAGAGGTTGTGTAGATCAGATCTTTGTGGTAAGACAGATATGTGAGAAAGCTATAGGAAAGGGGAAGGATGTTTTTTGGGCTTTTATGGATCTGGAGAAGGCTTATGATAGGGTAGACAGAAAGGCACTGTGGGAGGTTATGCAGATTTATGGGATAGGAGGAAAGCTTTTGGGAGCTGTCAAGAGTTTTTATGTGAGTAGTAGAGCATGTGTTAGGATTGGAAATGGAGAGAGTGAGTGGTTTGAAGTAAAGGTGGGACTTCGTCAAGGATGCGTTATGTCGCCCTGGCTGTTCAACTTATACATGGATGGGGTGGTGCGAGAGGTGAATGCTAGGGTAGTGAGTCAGGGATTGGAGATGGTTAAAGAAAATGGAGAAAAGTGGGAGGTGAGCCAGCTGTTGTTTGCGGACGACACTGCGCTTGTGGCAGGGTCAGAGGAGGGATTGAGGAAGCTGGTGGCAGAGTTTGGGAGAGTATGTGATAGAAGAAAGCTAAAGATAAATGTGGGTAAAAGTAAGGTGATGAGATGTACAAGGGGTGAAAGTGGCAGTAGACTGGAAGTGAACATTAAGGGAGAGCGACTGGAGGAAGTGGATAGTTTTAGATACTTGGGTGCAAGTGTAGCAGGAAAAGGTGGAGTGAAGGTGGAGGTAGAATGTAGATTGAGAGAAGCGAGTAAATGCCTTGGTGGTTTAAAGAGTGTAATGAGAAATAGACATTTGGGAATGGATGCGAAGAGGAGACTGTATGAAGGAGTGATTGTGCCAACAGCACTGTATGGGGCAGAAACGTGGAACATAAGAGAAAAAGAGAGAAGGAGTTTGAATGTGTTTGAGATGAGGTGTCTGAGAAGTATGGTGGGGGTTACTAGGCTAGATAGAGTGAGAAATGAGGAGGTGAGGAGGAGAACAGGGGTGAAAAAGGATTTGGGAGAGAGGGTTGATGAAAGAATATTAGGATGGTTTGGACACATGGAAAGAATGAGTGAAGAAAGACTAGTAAAAGAGGTATGGAAGGCAGATGTGGAGGGAGTGAACATGAGGGGACGTCCTAGGATGAGGTGGATGGATGGGGTGAAGGGGGCTTTGGGGAAGAGGGGAATGTCTGTTGAGGAAGGAAGGGAGAGGACGGAAGACAGAGGTGAGTGGAGAATGGTTGTATATGGATGATGTTGTGACTGCATGAGGAGGAATGGGCGGGGGGTGGGGGGTGGGGTAGTATGTGTGAGTGAATTTTGACGCAGCCCGAAGGGATTTCTCCCCGTCCTCGCCTTATATGCAAAGGGGGACGGAGAGGGGGGGTCGCCGATTAAATGAAGCGGCCTTGCTGTGGATGTGCTGTGTCTTGCGACGCTGCTTCTGACCCAGGGCGGTGGGCGGGGTGCAGGGATGACCCGTCATCCAGGAGGTGCTCAGATGAGAGGAAGGGTGGGAGGGGTGTGGAGTGTATTTAGGGATGAAATGGGTGGGAGTGTTTTTATGCCTTTCCCTTTTTGGCTACCTCCCTTGGAAGGGGGAAAAAGCCTTGGTATATGTATGTATGTAGAAATGAATATGTACAAACGTGCAGAGAGTAAAAGAGAAAATACGAAAAAGATGTCATAGAAAAATGTAAAGATCAACCAAAACTATTCTACAGATTTGTAAACAACAAACTGAAAAACAAACAAGATTTGGAGAAATTAAGACAAGGAGGAGTTGAATACACAGAAGAAATTGAAATGGCGGAAATTATGAACAAACATTTCAAATCTGTGTTTACAAGGGAGAACATACAACCTGAAGAGATCGAATGGAAAGAGAAAGTTCCCCCTATGAAAGAAATAGAAGTAACAAAGAATGAAATATTGAAACACTTGAGTAATCTTAATGTCAGAAAATCGCATGGACCAGATGAAATAGCAAACTGGATTTTGAAAGAATGTAGGAATGGACTGGCAGACATAATACATAGCATAAAACAGTCCCTTGAAAGAAGGTAAAGTTCCAGAAGATTTGAAAAAAGCAAATATAGTAGCTATATATAAAGGGGGAAATAAAGAAGACCCTAACAACTATAGACAAGTCTCTCTAACAAGTACAATAGCAAAAATTTTTGAAAGAATTATCAAAAATAGATGGGTAAAATATTTAGAAAAAAAACAACAACGTGCTAAATCCAAGGCAATTTGGATTCAGACAAGGACGATCATGCGTCACCAATTTAATATGTTTCTATTCAAGGCTAATAGATATAATACAAGGAAGAGATGGATGGGCTGATTGTGCATTTCTAGACCTAAAGAAAGCTTTTGACAAAGTACCACATAAGAAGTTGTTTAAGAAATTAGAAACTGAAGGAGGAATACAGGGAAAACTGCTAAATTGGATGGAAGACTTTTTGCAAGAAAGAAAAATGAGAGTAGTGATAAGAGACCAACACTCAAAATGGGATGAAGTAATAAGCGGTGTTCCACAAGGAACAGTTCTGGCCCCAATAATGTTTGCTATATATATTAATGATATGGATGAAGGAATTGAAAGCTATATGAGCTTCTTTGCAGATGATGCAAAACTATTAAAGAAAGTGAACACGGAAGAAGATTGTGAATCACTACAGAGAGATCTATATAAAGTACAGGAATGGAGTAGGATGTGGGAGATGGAGTTCAATACAAAGAAGTGTAGTATAATGGAATTTGGAAAAAGTAAAAACAGAATAACAGGAGCATATAAATTGGGAGAAGGAATTAAAAAGTAGAAAATGAAAAGGACCTGGGAGTCATTATTATGAATGATATGTCACCTGAGAAACATATAAATAAGATTTTTGGAGAAACCTATAATTTAATAAGAACAATCAAAGTTGCATTTACATACCTGGATGAAGAAATGGTGAAGAAAATTCTAATCACCCTGATAAGACCAAGATTGGAATATGCAGCAACGATATATATCGGTCACCAAGTACAAAAAAATGTATATGAAAAAAAAAATTAAAGAATACAAAGAGCAATTACAAAATTGGCACCTACACTCTCAAAACTATCATATGAAGAGAGACTAGAAAAACTTGAACTACAGACATTAGAGCAAAGAAGAGAGAGAGGAGATTTAATAGCTATTTACAAAATCATGAAAGGCATAGAAATTACTGATGGAGAGAATCTAATAAAATGGGATGACAGAAATACAAGAGGACATGGAAAGAAAATAAAGAAAGACAGCTATAGAAGAGACCTGAAAAAGAACAGCTTTCCTCACAGAGTAATAGACAGTTGGAACAAGTTAGATGAGAAAGTGGTGTGTGCAAAAACAATACATGAATTTAAAAATAGTTTAGATAAAATGAGATATGAAAACGGGATACCACGAGGATAGCTCATCTTCCCGTAAAATACAACTAGGTAAAAACAACTAGGTAAATACACACACACACACACATATACACGCGCGCGCATGCACGGGTAAGAATCTCGCCCAGGGATAAAATAATTTCAGTATCGCTGTGCTGCGAGTCGTTACTCCAACTCTCGTGAGCGGGGAGTTGGGTGTATGTGTGCGTGTAAGGCCACAGGGAGGGAAATAGCTGTCGATCACAAGACCATGGGGAATTACACACACACACATACACACCATTTGAGTCATGGTCGTATACAGAGAGAGGGAGGGAGGGAGAGAGAGAGAAAGAGAGAGGGAGAGACAGATAGACAGAAAGACAGAGGGAGAGACAGACAGACAGAAAGATAGATAGATAGAGAGACGGACAAACAGAAAGAGACGGGCAAACAGATAGATGAACAGACGGACAGAGACAGACAAACGGAGAGACGGACAGACAAAGAGGCAGATACACAGGCAGATGGACAGACAGAGAGATAGAGAGACTGACAGACAGAGGCACGAACAGACTGACTGACAGACAGACATACAGACGGGTAGAGTGATAGAAAGACAGAGAGACGGAAAGACATACAGGCAGACAGAAGGACAGGCAGGCAAACAGGGAGAGACAGACTGAGAGAGAGACAACACAGAGAGATAGATACATACAGAAAGACAAACAGATAGAGACAGGCATACAGACAGACGGACAGAATAGACAGGTAGACAGACAGAAACACAGACAGAGAGACAGACGGACAGACAGAGGGGAGAAAGGGAAGCTGGACGTTGCGCGCTGGAGAGAACAATCAGGGATGCATCATCGCGAAGGAGATGAAGAACGCAGTTGATGAATAAAAAAAAAAAAAAAAAAAAATGAAGGAGAAGTCAGTACCGATGCTGAGATGGCTTTGAGAGGGAGCGAGCAGACAACAGGAAGACTGACTGACCAAAGAAGAACGAAGGAAAGGAAGGAGAAGAGAAGATGGATCGATCGAGAAGTGGGGAAGAAGGGTAAACGACTAGAAACGGGAAGAAATGGAAAGGGGCGAATGCACAAGGCAGCCTGGGGGGAATTATATGAACGATGGAGGGAAAGTGGGAAGCGACAGGAGGTCAGCAGAGGTGAGCTGAGGGGGAGGGAAGGGGGAAGGAAGGAAAATCAAGGAAGATCAAACTAGGGAGAAAAAAAAAACCGGAGAGGGAAGGGAGAGGAGGGGAAAAGGAGGGACAAGAAATGGAGGGAGAGGGGGAGGGGCACTGGGAGCGGAAGGGATGGTCTTGAGGCTGGCGGGGGGTGGAGCCCTAGTTTGTGTGTATTTACCTAGTTGTATTTACCTAGTTGTATTTTACGGGAAGGGGAACTATGCTCGTGGGGTCTCGTCTTCATATCTCATTTTATCTAAACTATTTTTAAATTCATTTATTGTTTTTGCACACACCACTTTCTCATCTAACTTGTTCCAACTGTCTATTACTCTGTGAGGAAAGCTGTTCTTTTTCAAATCTCTTCTATAGCTGTCTTTTTTTTATTTTCTTTCCGTGTCCTCTTGTATTTCTGTCATCCCATTTTATCAGATTCTCTCCATCAGTTATTTCCATGCCTTTCATGATTTTGTAAATAGCTATCAAATATCCTCTCTTCTTTGCTCTAGGGTCTGTAGTTCAAGTTTTTCTAGTCTCTCTTCATATGATAGTTTTGAGAGTGCTGGTGCCAATTTTGTATTTGCTCTTTGTATTCTTTCAAGTTTTTTTTATTCATTTTTTTGTACTTGGTGACCATATCGTTGCTGCATATTCCAATCTTGGTCTTATCAGGGTGATTAGAATTTTCTTCACCATTTCTTCATCCAGGTATGTAAATGCAACTTTGATTGTTCTTATTAAATTATAGGTTTCTCCAAAAATCTTATTTATATGTTTCTCAGGTGACATATCATTCATAATAATGACTCCCAGGTCCTTTTCATTTTCTACTTTTTTATTCCTTCTTCTCCCAAATTATATGCTCCTGTTATTCTGTTTTTACTTTTTCCAAATTCCATTATACTACACTTTTTTGTATTGAACTCCATCTCCCACTTCCTACTCCATTCCTGTACTTTATATAGATCTCTCTGTAGTGATTCACAATCTTCTTCTGTTTTCACTCTTTTAAGTAGTTTTGCATCATCTGCATAGAAGCTCATATAGCTTTCAATTCCTCCATCCATATCATTAATATATATAGCAAACATTATTGGGGCCAGAACTGTTCCCTGCGGAACACCGCTTATTACTTCATCCCATTTTGAGTGTTGGTCTCTTATCACTACTCTCATTTTTCTTTCTTGCAAAAAGTCTTCCATCCAATTTAGCAGTTTTCCCTGTATTCCTCCTTCAGTTTCTAATTTCTTAAGCAACTTCTTATGTGGTACTTTGTCAAAAGCTTTCTTTAGGTCTAGAAATGCACAGTCCGCCCATCCATCTCTTTCTTGTATTATATCTGTTAGCCTTGAATAGAATCATATTAAATTGGTGACGCATGATCGTCCTTGTCTGAATCCAAATTGCCTTGGATTTAACACTTTTTTTTCTAAATAATTTACCCATCTACTTTTGATAATTCTTTCACAAATTTTTGCTATTGTACTTGTTAGAGAGACTTGTCTATAGTTTGTAGGTTCTTCTTTATTTCTTCCTTTATATATAGGTACTATATTTGCTTTTTTCCAATCTTCTGGAACTTTTCCTTCTTTCAAGGAACTGTTTAGTATGCTATGTATTTTGTCTGCCAGTTCATTCCTGCATTCTTTCAGAATCCAGTTTGCTATTTCATCTGGTCCATGCGATTTTCTGACATTAAGATTACTCAAGTGTGTCAATATTGATACTTCTATTTCTTCCATAGGGGGGACTTTCTCTTTCCATTCAATCTCTTCAGGTTGTATGTTCTCCCTTGTAAACACTGATTTAAAATGTTTGTTCATAATTTCCGCCATTTCCATTTCCTCAGTGTATTCAACTCCCCCATGTCTTAATTTCTCCAAGTCTTGTTTGTTTTTCAGTTTATTGTTTACAAATCTGTAGAATAGTTTTGGTTGATCTTTGCACTTTTCTATGACATCTCTTTTCCTCTCTGCACGTTTGTACATATTCATTTCTATAACCGGTATATATTTTCCATTTTTCAGATTTTCTGTCTTTTTTCCATCTGGTCCAGGCTTTGTCTCTTTTGTCTTTTAACTCCCTACAACTTTTGTTGTACCAGCATTTTACATATTCTTTTTCTTGTTTTTGTCTTGGGACATATTTTTCCACTCCTTATTTGTAAATTTTTGTCAAAATATTCCATTTCTCTTCCACTGTTGTTTCTTCTTTGTATATTTCTTCCCAGTTTTCTTGTTGAAAGAATTCTCTTATTTTATCAAAGTTTGTTTTTTCATACATCATTCTTCCTTTTCTATATTGTTCATTTCTTTTCATATATTTTTCTTCATTAAGTTCCAGTTCAATCAATATGTGGTCACTTTTACTTATTGGTGTTTTATATTCAATCTTGTCCACTATTCTAGGTTCAGATGTAATTATTAAGTCTAGTCTCGATGGTTCTTCTTCATTTCTATATCTAGTGTTCTCCTGTATCCATTGTGTCATTGTATGGTCAGTAATCATCTCAAGTAGAGCGTTTCCCCATGAGCCGTCTCCACCCTTTACTGTCATTTCTTCCCAGCAGATTTCTTTGCAATTAAAGTCGCCCATCATAACTATTCTTCCTCCATCTTCCATTATTTTATTTAATGTTATCTTTGTGTCCTCTAACATACTTTTATGTTCACTCTCCTCCCATGAGGCTGTTTTCGGAGGCACATAATTTATCACAAACTTTCTGCTCTTCTTATCTCTGTCTTCCACTTCTATCATAATAATTTCTACTGTATTCTCTCCATATATGACACCCCTCACGTTTATATCCTTCTTAGTCAGGAACATAACTCCACCCCCTTGCTTTTTCTCTCTGTTTTTAATCCAATAATTATATGCATCATGTCCTACACTGTTGGGTGGTAGTGGGCCTTTTAATTTTGTTTCTACAATTCCCATTACGTCTGGTTCTTTTTCTTTCAAATAATCATTCAACTCATTCAATCCTGTTATTAATCCATCTATATTTGTGTAAGACACTTTTAGTTTTCTGTCACTTCCATTGTGTTCTCTGTTTCCCTTTTGTTTTTCTCTTGTATGTCGAACTGCCTTAGTTTCATATTCACTACTCTCCAATAGAATCTCTCTTTCTCTGACTCCGTTCTGCTCTCGTTTTTTGTCTTAGATGAAGTCTTTTCTGTTTTTCTTCCTCTCTTTCCTCTTTATTCATTTCCCTTTTTATCCATACCTTTTTATATTGTTCACTTGTTTCTAGTTTCCCTGTTTTGGATAAGATATTCTCTGCCGTCGTTTGTGACCTGAATTTAATCTTAATTGGTCTGGTTTTATCTGTACTATACTTTCCGAGCCTGAATTTTTCCTCAAATTCCTTCATAATTTCTGGTTCATCTTCCTGAACTAATTTTAGTAAACTGCTTACTTTTTCATTTTCCTCATTGGTTCTTGAGGTTCTATCTGGGTTATGTTTCTCTTCCATTCCTAATATAATTATACATTTCTTTTTATCAGCTAAGTCTCTTACTATATTCTCCTTCTGTCTCATCACTTTAATAACTGAGTCTTCAGTTTGTTCTCTCATTTGCTGTTTAATTATGTCAGTAAATGCAACTTTACTGTTTTCTTGAATTGCCTTCCATCCCTCTCTGTTTTTTTTTTATTATTTATCTTTAACTCTTCATTCTCCTTTTTTACTTCTTTTAACTGTCTTTTTAGGTCTTCTATTTCCTTAGTTAAGTTTTTGTTCGCCTTCTCTAGTTCTTCCAATTTTTCAACCCTCTGTACAATGTTGTTAACATGACCGAACCTACGCTCCAAGTCCTCGATCATCTTATCGACCTTCTCTTCTAGTCCTGTCAGTCCCCCCCACCCTCTTTAAATCCCTGGAAAATATTCTCATCACTTTCTACTGTATTGCTCTTATCTATACTTCTAATCTTTACATTTTTATTAGACATTTCGTCGTCACTCAGCTGGTCGGGGGGCCGTTTGTTTACCTTTCGCCTGTCTGCCTGGGCCAAGTCTTCTTCATCATTTTCATCATTTCCTTCCATTTCCCCCAGCAATTCCTCCCCTTCTCCTCTTTCCCTACTTTCCCACTACCCCACGAGGAATTTCCCCCCACCCTGTAAATACAATAGGCACTTCCTTTGCTTTGGGATCCACGAAACTTCACTTTTCTTCAGAACGTCCTCTAATCCGTCCGTTCGTTGAAGTGTGTGTGTGTGTGTGTGTGTGTGTGTGTGTGTGTGTGTGTGTGTGCATGCGCGCGCATGGTCTCTGGATTCACTGTGGTCTTTGGATCATATGTTGGACTTGTGATAGACAGCTATTTCCCTCCCGTAAGAGAGCTCAGAGCTCGTACACGACCGATCTGTGGGTAATGCTGTGACCTTACACACACACACACACACACACACACACACACACACACACACACACACACACACACACACACACACACACACACACACACACACACACACACACACACACACTCACACACACACACACACACACACACACACACACACACACACACACACACACACACACACACACACACACACAACTCCCCGCCCACGAGAGTTGGAGTAACAACCCGCAGAGCGTTTCGATACTGAAATGATATCAGCCTGGGCGGGATCCTGCAACAGCGCTTTTCTGTAGGCCCTAAGGAAAAGAAAAAAATATGTTTAATAAAGCAGCTCATATTCATATAAATATTGATGATTAAAATAACTGATAATTAAAATGATACAAAACTATTAGGAAGGAACATGTGCAACATAAATTTTAAAAACACAAATGGTCATGGTCTGATGCTAGGCGTAAAAAGTGCAGTGTGGACGGCCGCAGTCACATAATGCCCAATGTGCTACTATTTGAATTTGAATTTATGGACGCGTGCTTTTTACAAGTTACTCATGCATCGTGTGTATGTGCGTACATTGATTGTAATGTCATTTCTTATTTCTACCTACATCTTGGTCACAGATATTTAGAATTAAAATAAAGTTTCCTCTTATCTGTGTAGGGAAACGAATGCAGCAAAAAATTGGTAGCTAACATGCGATGCAGCGAAACGCCTAGTAATGGTGTAACCGTACACAATGGAATTTGGAACGACTAAAGTAAACAAGACAGCAGAGCTTGATCAAGTAAGTCATTATTATGTCTTTATGGACAATTTATAGTTTCACCCAACCAACGATTTTCTTATGTGTTTCTGCTGATATATTTTGTGTATTGATTGATGGCATACATCATTTCCGTCGCAAATGAGTGAAACTATAAATTGATACTTGATGTGACGATTCAATGCTGAGCTCCGTCTTGCATGACGCTCTGCTCAGCTGATGAAGATTATACTAGCAACCAAAATCCGTCCTCATTGACACGCTGTCCGTGTCATAGGTAGCACTCAGTGAACAAATACGCCTTTAGTTCCTTCTTGAAGGTTATGTAGTTTTCAGATATCCTTACGCATTCGGGTAATTTATTATATGTGATATAACCTTGGAGCACTATGAATATCCACAAAGGCTTTACGACCCATTTCGGTGTTGCATCTTGGCTCATTTAACCTGTCTAATTGAACATTATGCCTTAACGTCATGTCGGAAGCTGTACTGAAGTCACTAAGCAATTCTTTGAGATAGACTGGTTTTCCAAATTTAATCACTTGATATACTAGCGTGCATATTTTATAAATGATCCTCGCCTTAATAGGCAACCAGTGTAAGCTTATCAGTACGGGAATTATTCTCTCATGCCTCTTTAAACCCACTATCATCCTCACAGCTCTGTTTCTAACTAATTGTAGTTTCCTCAATAAGAGGTCAGGCAGTCCATAAATGCATAATTGTTAATACAGCGAGTTGCAATAAACAAGCCTACTTATCACGTAGTTATGAACAAGCATTTTGACAGTTTCTTTATCAAGATATTTCCTTACAAAGGTTATGTTTCTCTGGTGATAACTTGCCACTCTAACAACATAATGCACCTGACTCGCGAGATGTACATTTCTGTCAATGATCACTCCCAGATTTTTAATATTGTCTCCCACAGTCATTGAGACACCATTTATGTGCAATCTTGGAATGTTTAGCCGGTAAAATTTTACTTTCGACCATTGGGGGAATATAGCAATACAAAATTGAATAGTAATTTTGTAAATTAAAATGTATCAACATAATATGCAATTTTGTGTGCGGAAATGAAAATAAAAATACCTTGCTACAAGCTAAATATGGTAATGAACGAAGTTGGTAGCATAGCATTGAGATGCCATCTTGTCGTCTGTCAATTGTTTGTCGTCTGCCCGGTCTACTTGAAACTGACGTTTCAAGTAGACGTCACTTTCAAGATGGACATCACTTTGTGTACAGGTTGTGCTCCCACTCCAGGTGACGTTCTTAAGCGCTGTTATAAAGATAACAAATCATCTGCAAAATATTTGTATACTCCACAAGCTGAGAGAGTGGTTGAAAAGCCCGCCAACATCTCTCACGACGACGACGACGACGAGGACGAGCTGGATGACAACTAATTTGCAGGTCATGATTTATTAAACACAGGTTAGGTTAGGTTAGGTTAGGTTAGTTTAGAGAAATTTATTGTCCTTTCATTTCTCCGACGTCGGCATCTACCATAACAAACATGGCGTACCATTCGTCGTACACAACTTCGTTACATAAGAAATCTGTTTTAGGAATTTTTTTTATTTTCATTTCCGCACACAAAATTGCATATTACGTTGATACATTTTAATTTACAAAATTACTATTTAATTTTGTATTGCTATATTCCTCCAATGGTTGAAAGTAAAATTTTACCGTTTAGCCTTACCAAATCCATTTCTTTTCCAACTATCAGGCACTCTGTCTTGTTTTCATTAAGTTTTAGTTGTTTGAGTTTCATCCAGTTTATAATGTCATACATTAGGTCATTCAGCACTGTCTCCATGCTATGCACATTGTTCACTGCCATATAGAATTGTGTATCATCCGCAAATAGTTTAAAACTGACCCCGTGAACTGAGAGCCCTCTAGTATATATGCAAAACAAAATTGGACTAAGGACACTTCCCTGCGGAACCCCTCTCACTAGCTTCTTTGGGCTTGAAAGCGATTCACCAACTTGTACTTGATATGTTCTGTTCTCAAGGAAACTTTCGAAGTACCTCAGTGCCCTCCCTTCTATACCCATGTTCCTACAGTCTTGCAATAATATAGAATGCACCACTGTATCAAAAGCAGCACTAAGATCAAGCAGAATCAATACACCACATTTTCCTTCATCCATTAACATTCGCATATCATTTACTACCGAACCACAATAATAGCAATAGCATTACCTTGTGAGGAAGAGGTTGAGGGTTGTGGTGGGCTTTGCTAAATGTAGCAGATAGAGCGAGAAATTTTGCGAATCGTTGGTAATGCTGCTCAACAATAACATGTCTATGCTCGTGTCAGCCACCATCAAAAGTGTAATTTGTATATTTTCATATATTTTTGTGTTCTTGTTGATTTTAGACCTGTTTTGCTACGCGCATTACTCGATTTAATGCTCCCCACCCAAAAACCCCAATTTCCCACAGGTCCCCCAAGATCGTTGGGGAGGAGATGTAGGCATAAGATGATAAGTTTAAATATTCATTACTTGAAAACTAAGCATTTGCGATGGAAATGATGTACACCATCAATCAATATACAACATATCTCACCAGAACCACACAAGCCACGCAAGAAAATCGTTGGTTGAGTGAAACTATAAATTGTCCACTTTTTATTACACTTAAAAACAAGGCTGTCATCACCAAGGAATTTTGAATTAAGTGCAAGAAATGCACTGTGATTATATACAAATAAATATAATGATTTTCTTGTGTTGGATGTTAGTTTTAAACTTTCATGTATCGCATATATTTACCTAGTTGTACCTAATTGTTTTTTATGGGAAGGGGAGCTATGCTCGTGGTGACCCATTTTTGAAGTTTGCAAGATCAAGTTTGTTCTTAACTTCTTGTAATGTATTTGCACACACTATTTTTTCATCCAATTTGTTTCATATATCTATCACTGTGTGGGAAGCTGTTCTTTTTCAGGTCTCTTCTGTAGTTTTCCTTTTTGAGTTTCATTGCATGTCCTCTTGTTTTTCCTCAGTCCCACTTGAATAAGTCCTTTCTATCAAGGTGTTATTTTCTTTTCGTAATTCTGTAGGTGGTTAGTAGATTACCTTGTTCTCTTTTTTGTTCCAGGGTCGGCAATTCCAGTTCAGCCAGTCTTTGTTCATATGTCAGGTTTGAAAGTGTTAGGTCCATCTTTGTTGTTGCTCTTTGTATTCTTTCTAATTTTCTTATATTCTTTTTTGTACTGGGTGACCATATCAGCGCTGGGTATTTCAGTTTTGGCCTTATCAGTGTTTTTGATATTTTTTTTATAATCATTTTCTTTATGGTAATTGGGGATCAATAAATACAATGGAAAAAACCTGAGAACTTACTTGTTAGCGTTCTCAGACTAGTGGTCTGAAGTTAATTAGAAGTAGAAGGCTTCTGTTGAGAAGATGTAAAAAGGTCCCTTGCTGTCAAGTTTCAAGATAGGTGTCTCAGGGTCCAGAGCTCTGGATGTGATCTGAGTTGGCGGACGAAAGTGGCCGTATACGGCAAGACTCTTGCGTGTTTGAAAACTCGAAGCCACAGGTTAACTTTAACCTTAAGCAAATTCTCAAAATTTCCCAATTTTTAAACCAAAATTACCTTATAGATTCAATAGATAGAAGGGAAGGGAGTTTAATCGTATTTTATTTAAAGTTACGATAGATGTGGTTTGAATATCTGGAAAAGGTTCCTGAATCGAAAGAAATTACTGTAATGCTTTGAGGGGAATCACCAAACCAAGATAAACATTACAATACCCAAACAACAGTTACCACAACCTCCCCGACAACAAAAAGAAAGTGTTTAATAAATATAACACTTTCGAGGAAAATTTACAACAACTTCTTAATTGCTAGAGACCTTACTTGGTCTCTAGAGGCTAGTGCAATCTTATGAGTTGGTCTCAAAGAGGTAGGTTCTGAAGTGATACAATCATTTTCTAAAGAAATAACCTCCTCCAAGTTAGAGGCCTCTTTAAAAGGCTCTGACTCACTAGCCTGCAATATAGGATCCCCAAGGGTTTCATTCTCATGATGGGAATGTAACTCAGCATGGAGTTCTAGAGGGATTAAAAGTCTAATGTTGACTTTGATAGAGTTTCCATCGGGCTTAATGACAGACAGTATGTATCACATGGTCTTGGTCAGGAAAGGTCTCAATAACCTGAACTAAGGGCCAGAAGGGTCTGGTCTTAAAAGGGAGTTTCAAAAAGGCAATCTCACCCTTCTCCCAGCTTCTAGAACTGTGGTAGGCAGCTCTATCCCTTTCCCTTAAGCTGACCAAGTACTGTCAGCCATTGTTTCTTAAACTCTTTATAAAAATAATCCCTACAATCCATGACTAAGTTAAGAAGAGAAGGATAGTCTTCTCCTGATTCCCATTCAGAGACTTGTTCCAAGTCTCCAAAGATCAAGGAAAGAAGGAATGGTCCTTCCAATAAGGAAGTGATTAGGGGTAATGACATCTACCTCATTTTCACCGGAACGATATGTAAGAGGTCTATTGTTCAAAAAATTTTGAACATCGGACAAAAGAGTGGTAATCTTGGCCAGGGAAGGAACAGACCTATCCAAAACCTTATAGAGACATTGTTTCACTGTCTGAATTAACCTTTCCCGAGTGGCACCATACCATGCAGCATAAACAGGTATGATTCTATGCTGAACACGGGAAATTTTAAACTTCTCTTCCTATTCAGAAGACAAAAATTGTTAAATAACACTTCCTGCTTGTACGAAGGATTTAGCATTATCAGAATAAACACCAGAAGGAATTCCATATCTGTTAGCAAACCTAACGAAAGCCAAAATGAACTCAGGAGTGGACATAGTATCCACAACTTCCAAATGAACAGCTCTGGTATTGAAACAAGTAAATATTAAGATATAAGCCTTTACCTTCTCTCCATTCCTGTCTTTAACCCATAAATGCCCCATGTAATCCACATCAGTATGGGCAAAGGGCACACTTAGATTCACTCTAGAGGCAGGTAAAGAGGAAGGAGAAGAATAATCAACAGCACGGGAATTGTATTTCCTACAAACTTTACAACCCTTCAAAATGATTAAAACAGCTTGTCTGGCCTTAAGGATTCAGAATCCATGGATGCGAAGGAAATTAAACGTAGCTTGTAGTCCCATGTGCATAACTTGGCAATGTGCATAGAGTATTAAAAGTTTTGTCAAGTGATGAGATTTTGACAAAAAAAAAAAAAAAAAAAAGGGGGGGGATTGACAACCTCATATTTGATCTCAATGTTCTTGTCAATTCTGCCCTTGGACCTTATCAAACAATTGTTGTTCAAGAACAAGTTCATTTGACTTACTAAAGGAGGTATGTCATTGGTATTGGAGTTTTGAAGATAAGTCAATTCAACAGGGAAGGAATCCCTTTGCATTATTCCCATCAAATGATTAGAAGCTGCCTTTACTGGGTCAGCATTAGACTTCTTAAACAAAAAGACAGCCTTGAAAATCAAAGAAATGTGATGCAAAAGTTTGCTGTAAGAAGAAAACCTTTTAACATCAATTAGAGGAGGAGCGTCAACTTGGACAACAGCCGCATTGACAATGTCTCCCTCGATGCTGGAGGGAATACATTCCAAGTGACCCTTCGGCCAAGCATGAGGTGGCAATAACATCCATTCTGGTCGTTAGACCCACCAATTGAATTTTTCCTTGAACACCTTAGCACTGCAAGGTTTAGTTAGGAAATCAGCCATATCATGTTCAGAAGGAACATATGTAAAGGAAATAGGAGTATGCTTGTCCTTGAAAATTTCCAAAAGATTGGAAATTTCCTTCAGTCTATCATTGACAAATATATTCTTCCTTGGAGCCTTGTTGGTCAGGATCCAAGAAAGGGCAACTTAACTATCAACAAGGAGCACTACAGATTCAACCAGTGGGGCAGACACCAGTCCTTTCTCAAAAATAGTTTTGAGGCATCTTATTGATAGTAAAGCTGCCATAAGTTCCAAAGAAGTAATGTTCTTTGTTTAATAGGAGCTACCTTGACCTTGGCAAATAAAAGAGAGCCAGAAGACTCCCTTAACTCTCTTCTTTTCTTGCCCTACATCATAGATGGCACATCCATGGGAGATTCAGAGCAGAAATTTTTCTTTTTAAAGGATAAGTCATTAACCTCCCTAAATTTTTCACATAACTTTTTCCATCTTGCTCGCAACTCACCATCCAATTTCCAATCCCAATCCAATATTTTTGGCACATCTCTCTAATGAGAATTTTTCCTTGTAACAACACAGGAGAAAAAAGACCTAATGGATCAAATATAGAAGCCAAAGAAGACAAAACTTGCCTTTTGGTTAAGGCATCTTTATTAAGGGAAACATCCTTGATTCTCAAAGTATCATAATTCTTGTAATGAATATATCCCAACACCTTTACCTCTTCCTTATTGTAAATGACTTCTTGTTCAAGAATTTTAAGAACAGAAGTCCACTCCCTGAGAGGTAAACCTCCAAAGCATGATCTCATTAATTCTCTTGACCAAAGCAGGGAGGGAACTAAATTCATTAGCAGTGTAGACCAGATTGTCTACATAGAATTTATCTTTAATTAAAGAGGCAGTTAGTTTGTCAGGTTGCATAAAAAGATGATGTTGGATAATGAAGTTCAGTATAAAGGGAGAGCAGATGAAACCAAAAATGATAGTACAGTATTATATCTGTAAAGAATATACTGATCGTTAATCCTCCTAAAGAAACAGAACCTATTACGATCACCCTCATCCTTCAAACAAATCTGCAAGAAGGCTTCATAACATCAGCCAAAGTGACATAATTGTTGGTTCTGAAGTACAACAAAAGAGAGAGGAAGTTATTCATCAAATCAACTCCCGGGAAAGCTGCTTTATTTAAGGATGGAGTTTTTCCTATTTTGAGTGAACAGTTGAAAACAGGTCTTATTTTAGAGGTGGCAAAATCATCATTCTTGAGCACATGTCTATGTGGTATAAAAATTTGGCCAGGGACTCTTTTAGTAACTGGTTCAATAATACTCGAGGTCTCTTGCTGGTCAAATACAGCTTCATACTCCTCCCTAAGACCTTTTTACTCAAGTTTGTCATAGACCCTTTGTGCCACTGCCAATGCAATCTTAAGATTTGAGGGAACAAGGTCCACCAAATCCCTTTTCCACGGGAGTTTTACATAATAGTGTCCATCTTTGAGGGAAATGGACTATCTAAATTGATCAGTTTCTAAAGCATCAATATCAGGGGTTTGTTCTTCTTTAATGCCAATGGATTCTAAAGAATACAAATTATCAAGACTATATTCTACATTAGAGTTGATAAAGACTTCCTGCAAAGGATCAAATTGTAAACTTACAGGTTCTAGGCAGAAATTAATTAGTAACTTATCGTTGCCTAACCTTTTGGGAGGAAAGTATTTAACAGTCCCCTTAGACTGAGTAAAGGAAGTTTCTTTCTCAGGTTTCTTTAGAGAAATTCCATTGGCCTTAAAGGAAGAATGATAAAAAACAAGAGAATCCCCATGATATTCCTCCAAACAATTTAAAGAATCTGCTCCAAGGTCTGAATCTGGATTTATCCTCAAAAGTTTCTCCTTAGATTTGAGGCTATCAAAATTTTGCACTTCATTAGAGGGCAATTCAGGAACCCCTTTGATCATTCTCTTTAAGGGGGTACGCGACACCTGGAGGTCATTGTCTTAACTATTTAGAGTAAAGAGCTGAAACTTCTCAGGTAAATAGGTATCCATGTTGCCTACATTTTAGGTGAAACAGAATGATGTATGTACACATGTACGTATACCAGTAGCGACATTTAAAAGTGCACAGCACCATAATACGTGGACCAATTTGTTTTATATTTTGGCTATGATTAGTCAGTAGGCACACCTAGGGCCAGTCATTGAGTAATCGAAAAAATTCTTTTATACTTTTGCAAACAGGCATTTCAATTTTAATGTCCGGCAAAAATCGTGATTTTTTTTTTTTGTCTTGTTTCCATTATTACTCCGAACTCTTTCATCCTATTCAAAATATTCAAAAGATCAGCCCTAGCAGTTACTAAAAGTAATATTCCCTGTAAGTTTCATCTAAATCTGATGTATTTTAGATTTTTTATGATTAAAAAAAAGTAAAAAACTATCGAACGGAGATATGGCAATTTGAAGTACAGTATAAATATATCTGTAACTTGCTTATAGTTTCACCAATTTGACTGATTTTTTCATGGCTTAATTCTTATTGTATAATGAGTAATTACAGTAAAAATCAACATATTTTAATTATAAGTACTTTAAATACTGAAAAACTAAAGTATAAGTATATCACGGTAGTGACGACGCACAGACGACACCATCATATAATTTGCTTTTTTGCACCTTTGGCAGTTTCTTCACATGAAACCTCACTGTTGGGGGTCCTCAGGGTATCTAAATAATTGGAAAGAGGTTTATTTTCCAGCAATGGGCGCCTTCTCTTTCCTCATCAGATTCCCCTCACCAATCTATGTTGGTAGGGCACCCCCTGCAGCATCATATGATGCTCCTTCTTCTCTCTTCTTTCTCTCTTGTTCCTGTATAGCCTCGATCTTTTTCCTCTTGCTTTCTTCTTTGGATTTAATCTTCCTCTTTGAATTGTTTAGTCTAATGTTGTCCTTTACCTCTGTCACTGTCACAGAGGTGCAGGTGAGGCCGGTGGTGGAGTGAGAGGTGGTGAGGTCTTGGCTAGTTGTCTTTGACTGCTTGCCATCTTTAACTGCTGTTTTTTGTCATTGTGGATGTTCTTTTGTTCTTTTTGCTACCCATGATGACTGTACTAAAGAGTAATATGTACTAGCTAAAGTAATAGATTGCAATTAGAGCTCATGAGACATGCGCACTTGCCCTTTCAGAGCTAGCGGGTAACTGACGCTTAGATTTGTTCAAAGTAGGCAAAACTTCTCCCTCCACCTTCCTCGTCCAGAATGGTCTTCATGAAAAGTCGTCCTGAAGGGTCATCCTGAAGGGTCGTCCTGAAGAGTCATCCTGAAGGGTCATCCTGAAGTGTCATCCTGAAGGGTCATCCTGAAGGGTCATCCTGAAGGGTCGTCCTGAATGGTCATCCTGAAGGGTCATCCTGAAAGGTCATCCTGAAGGGTCATCCGGAAGGGTTGTCCTGAAAGGTCGTCCTCAAGTGTCATCCTGAAGGGTCGTCCTGAAGGGTCATCCTAAAGGGTCATCCTGAAGGGTCGTCCTGAAAGGTCGTCTTGAAGGTTCGTCTTCAAGGCTAGTCCTCAAGGGTCATCCTGAGGGGTCGTCATGAAGGGTTATCATGAAGGATAGTCTTGAAGGGTCGTCCTTGGTCATCCTGAAGGGTGGTCCTGAAGGGTCATCCTGTAGAATCGTCCTGAAGGGTCATCCTGAAGGGCGATACTGAAGGGCCATCCTGAAGGGTCATCCTGAAGGGTCATTTTAAAGGGTCATCCTGAAGGGTCATTCTGAAGGGTCATCCTAAAGGGTCTTCCTGAAGGTTCAATGTGAAGGCTCGTGAAGGGTAGACCTAAAGGGTCATCCTGCAGGGTCGTCCTGGAGGGTCGTCCTGAAGGGTCATCCTGAAGGGTCGTCTAGAAGAATCGTCCTGAATGGTGATCTTGAAGGGTAGTCCTGAAGGGTCATCTTGAAGGGTCGTCCTGAGGGGTAATTCTGAAGGGTCGTCCTGAAGGGTCATCCTGAAGGGTCGTCCTGAAGGGTCATCCTGAAGATTCGTCCTGAAGGGTCATCCTGAAGACTCGTCCTGAAGGATCATCCTGAAGGATCATCCTGAAGGGTCGTCCTGAAGGGTCATCCTGAAGGGATGTCCAGAAGGGTCATCCTGAAGGGTCATCCTGAAGGATCGTCCCGAAGGGTCATCGTGAAAGGTCATCCTGAAGGCTCGTCCTTCCGAAGGGTCATTCTGAAGATTCGTCTTGAAGGGTCGTCCTGAAGGGTCAATCTGAAGGGCCGTCCCTTAGGGTCGTCCTCAAAGGTCGTGAAAGGTCATCCTGAAAGGTCATCCTTAAGAGTCATCCTGAAGGGTAGTCCTGAAGGGTCATCCTGAAGGGTCGTCCCCAATGTTCGTCTTGAAGGGTCGTCCTGAAGGGTCAAGGGTCGTCCTGAAGGGTTGTCCTGTAGGGTCATCCTGAAGGGTCGTCTTGAAGGGTCATCCTGAAGGGTAGTTCTGAAGGGTCATCCTGAAGGGTCATCCTGAAGACTCGTCCTGAAGGTTCGTCCTGAAGGGTATTCCTGAAGGTTCGTCCTGAAGGGTATTCCTGAAGGTTCGTCCTGAAGGGTATTACTGAAGGGTATTCCTGAAGGGTCATCCTGAAAGGTCGTCCTGAAGGGTCATCCTGAAAGGTCGTCCTGAAGGGTCATCCTGAAAGATCGTCCTGAAGGATCATCCGGAAGGGTCGTCCTGAAGGGTAATCCTGGAGGGTCATCCTGAAGGATCATCCTGAAGTGTCGTCCTGAAGGATCATCGTGAAGAGTCATCCTGAAAGGTCATTGTGAAGGGTCATCCTGAAAGGTCATCCTGAAGGGTCGGCTTCAAGGGACGTCCTGAAGGTTCATCCTGAAGGGTCATCCTGAAGGGTCATCCTGAAGGGTCGTCTTGAAGGGTCATCCTAAAGGGTGGTCCTGAAGGGTCATCCTGAAGGGTAGTCCTGAAGGGTCATCCTGAAGGGTCGTCTTGAAGGGTCATCCTAAAGGGTGGTCCTGAAGGGTCATTCTGAAGGGTCGTCCTGAAGGGTCGTCCTGAAGGGTCATCCTAAAGTGTCTTCCTGAAGGGTTATCCTGAAGTGTCGTCCTAAAGGGTCGTCCTGAAGGGTCATCCAGAAGAGTCATCCTGAAGGGTCATCCTGAAGGGTGGTCCTGAAGTGTCATCCTGAAGGGTCATTCTGAAGGGTGGTTTTAAAGGGTCGTCCTGATGGGTCGTCCTGAAGGGTCATCCTGATGGGTCGTCCTGAAGGGTCATCCTGAAAGGTCATACTGAGGAGTTGTTCTGCGGTCCTTAGGGGTCCTGCGGTCCTGAGGGGTCCTGCGGTCCTGAGGGGTCCTGCGGTCCTGAGGGGTCCTGCGGTCCTGAGGGGTCCTGCGGTCCTGAGGGGTCCTGCGGTCCCGAGGGGTCCTGCGGTCCTGAGGGGTCCTGCGGTCCTGAGGGGTCCTGCGGTCCTGAGTGGTCCTGCGGTCCTGAGGGGTCCTGCGGTCCTGAGGGGTCCTGCGGTCCTGAGGGGTCCTGCGGTCCTGAGGGGTCCTGCGGTCCTGAGGGATCCTGCGGTCCTGAGGGGTCCTGCGGTCCTGAGGGGTCCTGCGGTCCTGAGGGGTCCTGCGGTCCTGAGGGGTCCTGCGGTCCTGAGGGGTCCTGCGGTCCTGAGGGGTCCTGCGGTCCTGAGGGGTCCTGCGGTCCTGAGGGGTCCTGCGGTCCTGAGGGGTCCTGCGGTCCTGAGGGGTCCTGCGGTCCTGAGGGGTCCTGCGGTCCTGAGGGGTCCTGCGGTCCTGAGGGGTCCTGCGGTCCTGAGGGGTCCTGCGGTCCTGAGGGGTCCTGCGGTCCTGAGGGGTCCTGCGGTCCTGAGGGGTCCTGCGGTCCTGAGGGTCCTGCGGTCCTGAGGGGTCCTGCGGTCCTGAGGGGTCCTGCGGTCCTGAGGGGTCCTGCGGTCCTGAGGGGTCCTGCGGTCCTGAGGGGTCCTGCGGTCCTGAGGGGTCCTGAGGGGTCCTGCGGTCCTGAGGGGTCCTGCGGTCCTGAGGGGTCCTGCGGTCCTGAGGGGTCCTGCGGTCCTGAGGGGTCCTGCGGTCCTGAGGGGTCCTGCGGTCCTGAGGGGTCCTGCGGTCCTGAGGGGTCCTGCGGTCCTGAGGGGTCCTGCGGTCCTGAGGGGTCCTGCGGTCCTGAGGGGTCCTGCGGTCCTGAGGGGTCCTGCGGTCCTGAGGGGTCCTGCGGTCCTGAGGGGTCCTGCGGTCCTGAGGGGTCCTGCGGTCCTGAGGGGCCCTGCGGTCCTGAGGGGTCCTGAGGGGCCCTGCGGTCCTGAGGGGCCCTGCGGTCCTGAGGGGCCCTGCGGTCCTGAGGGGTCCTGCGGTCCTGAGGGGTCCTGCGGTCCTGAGGGGTCCTGCGGTCCTGAGGGGTCCTGCGGTGTCCTGCGGTCCTGAGGGGTCCTGCGGTCCTGAGGGGTCCTGCGGTCCTGAGGGGTCCTGCGGTCCTGAGGGGTCCTGCGGTCCTGGGTTGGGTCCTGCGGTCCTGGGGTGTCCTGCGGTCCTGGGGTGTCCTGCGTCCTGAGGGGTCCTTCTGTCCTTAGGGGGCCTGAAGGGTGAGAACTAGATTCACAAATGGTCCCACATACCGATAACGAGCTCTTTAGTGAAATCCGGGCGACTCTGAAATATTGATATCTGAATGTTGGTTTAGGAGAATCACGTTGGGAACCATACAACTGAAGTGCATTGTTATATCTAACGTAATTCATTTCCATGACTGATTGTCTATCTATATCTATATCTAACTATATATCTAAATCTATCTATATCTATGTCTGCCTGTCTACCTGCCTGTCTGCCTGCTTGTCTCTGTCTTCCTGTCCGCCTGCCTGCTGTCTGTCTGTCTATCTGTCTGTCTGTCTGTCTGTCTGCCTGCCTGCTTGCCTGTCTGCCTGTCTGTCTTTCTGTCTTTGCCTATCTGACTGTCTGTCTGTTTGTCTAGCTATCTAGCTATATTTCTTAGGACTATGAGTAGGTATAGTGCAATTGGAAGACTGGATAGAAGAGCACACTCAAAGTGGAAATACAACATTAAGATTACCAGACTAGTGGAAAAAATAAGCTCAGTTAAATCTGACAAGGATATCTTGATAAATTGAGAAAAAAAAAATGAACGAGACGTTTAAAAGATGTTTTCTCTCGGTATTTACAAAAGAGAAGAGAGATACGATACCTGACCTCAAGAAGGATGATGCAGACATAGTCATCGTATTAAAACAGTAGAGGAGGATTTGTAGATATTAATCTAAATTAGACAAATTTAGATTTAGGAGAGAAATACGCAGGAACTAGTTTACTAATAGAGTGGTGAGCGACTAGAATAGACTTAGTAACCATGTAGTGAGACCTGAAACTACTAGTTGTTTTAAAAGAAGGTTAGATAACTTTGTGGATGGGGATGAAAGGTGTTAATGGACTTGGAACTGCCTAGTGTAGGCCTTATGGTCTCTTGCAGTCTCCTTTACTCTTATATTCCTATGTTCTCTCTTTTCTTCTGTTGTTCTCTCTCTTGGTGGTCTTTAATAAGGCGCTATTCACACTAGCGGTTTCAATTATAGTATGAATTAATGGAAGCGTTCACACAAAAACGCACGGTTCTCCCTTGACTATGCAATAACTCCGTGGTTTCCATGCGGTTCAAACCGGTAATGTGAACAGGGCCTAACGCAGGGAGATTCTTAATGCTTTTTTGTGTCTTTTAAGTAGAGGCATGCCTTACTAACCTATCTCTTTGGGATCTATTTTGAAAAGCCCGAGGGATAAGGTCTCTGTTTGGCACTTAGCTATACTATTCAGTTCCACCGAGATATCGTTGAAGCCTGTTGTCTTACGAATCAGAGTAAAAATACACCATTATAGTCTACGTTAGGCTTTATGGATTCTACTTGGCAGCTTAGCATGAGCTAAAACAAAGACAGACTTAAGCAGGTAGAAAAAAAAAGACGTCAAATTTAGACACAGATAGACGAAGAAAAAGGTAAGGACAAAGGCGCATAGACTGATATATAGACAGACAGACAGACAGGCAGGCAGAGAGAAAAGAAGAGAAAAAAGGGGACAGAGAGAAAGTAAAAGAGAAAGGGGAAGACAGAGAAAGGGAAGGACAGAGAAAGGGAAGGACAGAGAAAGGGAAGGACAGAGAAAGGGAAGGACAGAGAAAGGGGAAGACAGAGAAAGGGAAGGACAGAAAGAAAGGAAAATACAGAAAGGAAAAGAGAGAGAGAGAAAGGGAGAGACAGAAAAATGGAAATATAGAGAGAGAAAGGGAAAGAAAAAAAGAAAGAAAAAAAGACATAAGCACACACACAGGTCTAAATCACCACCCGCACAGTCCTAACAATCTTGTGAGGCCCCAGTTAAAACAATTGTTAATATGAGTGCGAATATATACCAAATATAATGATTTATTGATATATGTTGTTGTTAATCACACCACCAGCAAATAAGTAATTGACAACCAGGTCGAACAACGAGTACAAACAAATCACTGTTTGAATTGGACAGTGTTAACAAAATGGTAAATTAAACATATAAATAGGTGTCGTGTTGCTCAAGTTGGTGCACACGTATATGTGAACATATGTACACACTTATGTGCACATGCGTAAGAAACTACACATAAATTCTCCCTCTGTCTCTCTCTCTCTCTCTCTCTCTCTCTCTCTCTCTCTCTCTCTCTCTCTCTCTCTCTCTCTCTCTCTCTCTCTCTCTCTCTCTCTCTCTCTTTCACACACATACACACGCGCGCGCGTGCGCACACACACATACACACAGTCACACACTCTCTCTCTCTCTCTCTCTCTCTCTCTCACACACACACACACACACACACACACACACACACACACACACACACACACACACACACACACACACACACACACACACACACACACACACACACACACACACACACACACACACACACACACACACACACACACACACACACACACACACACACACACACACACACACACACACACACACACACAGAGCACGCTCGATTACACAGACCTATTGATTGCTCTGTTCCTTGTTATCAGTATTCGGGTTATTTATGGCATTTTTCAACAGATAAAAGTTTTTAATTTCCTTTTTGGAAGATGTATATGTGGAACACACCGCTGCGTCATGTAGTGGACCATTCCACTTATTGCATTGTGGTAAAGTATTGTTTTGGTACGTTAAGGTTCCTTACCATGTCACGATGTTTCATAACTTTGAGCTTTGCTTCAAACCGTTTCATTGTTTTTTTTTTTTCATTTTTCATATTCAGCATTAAAGGAAACAGTCTGGTATTTCTGTGATTTATGTCCTGCGATTTATTGTTGATATTGTTACAAATGTTATGTTTTGTAATCATTATTTTTGTTATCGATTCATTTGATTTATTAATTTGTTTATGTCTACATTTATTGGTGTATATAATTTTTGTTTGTTTATTTCTTCATTTATTCATCTGTAAATTTATATTATTTTTTTTAATCAGCTTCTCTAATAACTTGTTATTCATTTGTCTATTTTGATGCCAATGAGCCATCCACCATTGGCTGTTGTAGGCTGATAGTCATACAGAGTACATCATACAAATAGGGATGTTTATTCACTGAAGTTGTCTTTGTACTCAAAGGTTGTGGATGAACAAGCCTGTTTATTATCAGATTAAATAATTCTCCATTATAGTATGAGGAAAATAAATAAACAAAAATAAATATATTTGATATTCAACTATATAATTATGTTAAAACTGTCAAGGAGGTTAATTAGTACAAGTTCAGTGAGGAGTGCGTATTCCTTGATATTTTATACTAATTACCATCTCATCCTCATTGCTGTCTGTGTTTGAAGAGATATCATATTCTGAAAAAAAATGTGCGATTATATTTTGAGAATAAAGGAAATATACTATTTTGAAAATATGTCTTTATATATTAAGGACAGAAGAGATATTCCTTTGAAAAAAAAAAACGCGTGCACATATTTTGAGAAAAAATATATGTGTTCGTAACCTGTGAACGTTTTAATCTTCATGTAAATTTTAGCTGTGCCCCATGTGAGTACCTGAGATGTGCTTAAGATAATCACCTCAATGTTGATGTCCGATAATAATTGTTGCCTCGAGTCACAAAGGATTATAAAGGCGGAGCATGCCGACAGGAGACCTTTGGTCCATATCTTGGTCGGATGCGAAAAAAAAATCATAATAGTAATAAATGAATAAATAAAAACTATAATAATGTAAATAACAAATAAAATACATAGATAAATGCATAGATATAGTTAAATAATAAACAAACAGGTAAATAGTAAATAATAATATATGGACATATACCTAATAATAAATGAAAATCAAACAGACAAATGATAAAAAACAAAACAAAAACAAATAATATAAAATAAATTATAATCATTACAGCATCTTGCTTAGGTGTTTATCTAAATGATTCTTAAAGCTTCGAACTGAACTACATTGCACTGCCTCTGCAGGAAGTTGCATCGAATGGAAACCGAAAACCCCACAGAAGCTTCCTACAAACATTTCTAGGAAGAAACTTCGATCTCGTGTCTGTTCTATTAGTATGTGGAACTGTTTATATTTCAAGAACTTGTAGTGAATGGAGGGGAGCAGTCACCGGTTCACAACACTCCTTATGTAATTAAGGTTTTGGAAATACAAAGCTCATCTGAAGAAATCTTGGGTCTAGTTCGAAGAACGACTGCCAGCCCCTCGAGGACGCACCTCCAAATGAAAGTGATGATATTGGAGATAGAAAGCAAATCGAAAGGAATATTGAAGATGGATACTGCTGGAAGTTCGACAATGTTTCTTTAGCAAAATGAAATTCCTTTCTTTTATACATACTGACTACTTAGTTTACATGGATGATACTATAGGAAACTTAGCTACACATGAGTGGCAGAGTGGTGAGATAAACACCGAGAACCGTTGAAGTTTTATTAACTGACGTTTCGCTCTTAACAGAGCTTCTTCAGAGTGTACAAACATATTCGGGAAATCAACAATTATATATCTTACATCATTCCGCGTTCCTTCCTTAACCCACCCCCTCCCTCCCTCTCGTACCCTTCAGCTCCTGTAAGATCATCCAGCCGGACATTTTGGACAGCTTAATAAAACCATCACGATGGTTACAGCAGGGCTGGGATGCTATAAAAGCTGCTTCTACTATTTTTCTTTTTTTCTTGTCTAATCCTTGTTTTAATATTTCCACTCCGTCCCAGTTAGGTAAATGCCCGTACTCCTCCGCATGAATCACCAGGGCGTTTGATGTTCGGTGGGCCCTCAGGTCGCTCTTGTGCTCATATGTCCGCTTGTGTATGCCTCTTCCTGTCTCCCCAAAGTAGTTTAGGTCACAGCCACCACATGGGATTCTGTAAACCATACTGTTGTTATTATGTTCATTTCTACTCTTACCTCTCACTACTTCACCTATCTTCGTACTGGATGTACTGGCGATCTTCAGCCCTGCTCTGCGGAGCAAATGTCCTAACTCTTCTGTGTGCTTGGAGTTTGGAACTACAATGAAGCCACCTTCCTTAGTCTCCTTTTTCTCATCATTTCTCTTTTCCATTATTTCAAGAGCTATTTTCTTCAAACTATGGAGTAACCCTTCTGGATATTTTAGTCCTGAGAACACTTTAAAAATATATTTGATTTCTCTGTCAATATGTTCTTCGCTACATACCCGGAACGCTCTGAGAAAAAATCCAATTATTACTCCTCTCTTTATCCTTTCACTATGTGCTGAAAAGTAGTGGATGAGGTCATTTTTGTTGGTAGCTTTTCTGTGAACCGAGAAACCCACCGTGCCGTTATCCTTCCTCCAAATTAATACATCCAAGAAAGGTAACTTTTTGATCCACCTCGTGTTCTACTGTGAACTGAATATCCCTGTCTACCATGTTCAGCCTATTAAGTTTGGTGGTGAAAACGGTGGGTTTCTCGGTTCACAGAAAAGCTACCAACAAAAATGACCTCATCCACTACTTTTCAGCACATAGTGAAAGGATAAAGAGAGGAGTAATAATTGGATTTTTTCTCAGAGCGTTCCGGGTATGTAGCGAAGAACATATTGACAGAGAAATCAAATATATTTTTAAAGTGTTCTCAGGACTAAAATATCCAGAAGGGTTACTCCATAGTTTGAAGAAAATAGCTCTTGAAATAATGGAAAAGAGAAATGATGAGAAAAAGGAGACTAAGGAAGGTGGCTTCATTGTAGTTCCAAACTCCAAGCACACAGAAGAGTTAGGACATTTGCTCCGCAGAGCAGGGCTGAAGATCGCCAGTACATCCAGTACGAAGATAGGTGAAGTAGTGAGAGGTAAGAGTAGAAATGAACATAATAACAACAGTATGGTTTACAGAATCCCATGTGGTGGCTGTGACCTAAACTACTTTGGGGAGACAGGAAGAGGCATACACAAGCGGACATATGAACACAAGAGCGACCTGAGGGCCCACCGAACATCAAACGCCCTGGTGGTTCATGCGGAGAAATACGGGTATTTACCTAACTGGGACGGAGGGAACGCGGAATGATGTAAGGTATAAAATTGTTGATTTCCCGATCATGTTTGTACACCCTGAAGAAGCTCTGTTAAGAGCGAAACGTCAGTTAATAAAACTTCAACGATTCTCGGTGTTTATCACACCACCCTGCCACTCATTTTGTCGTCCATTCCTCAACACACACACACACACACACACACACACACACACACACACACACACACACACACACACACACACACACACACACACACACACACACACACACACACACACACACACACACACACACACACACACACACACACACACACACACACACACACACACACACACACACACACACACACACACACACACACACACACACACACACACACACACAGGTACTTAGATAACTATGTTTCATTTAAAAAAATATATATTTTGGTTAGGGTTAAGGGTTAAAGTTAGGTGGGGTATGGTTAGGTTAAGGGATGATTCACGAACTCGCAGCAACGCGCGGGTAATTTGGCTAGTATATATATATATATATATATATATATATATACATATATGTATATATATTACATATATATATATATATATATATATATATATATATATATATATATATATATGTTCGTAAAGAGCTGGAGTCCAGGAGCCATGTTATCGGAAAATTTCAAAACACTGGACTCAGAGTAACAGAATTTATTACCGACGTTTCGAACCCTGTCCGGGGTTCGTCCTCAGAGTTATGACCCTGAGGGTTATAACCCTGAGGACGAACCCCGGACAGGGTTCGAAACGTCGGTAATGAATTCTGTTACTCTGAGTCCAGTGTTTTGAAATTTTCCGATAATATATATATATATATATATATATATATATATACTACTATAATAAAGTAGTATCCTCTGTCTCTCTGTCTGTTTGTTTATTTGTTTGATTCTGAACTCCTCCTAGGATTTTTTTGATAGACCCCCATAACCATATATATTCTGATACCCTATCCCTCCAGGTACTTGGATAACTATATTTCATTTAAAAGATTATTTTGTTTAGGGTTAAGGGTTAAAATTAGGTGGGTTATGGTTAGGTGAGTGATTATTTACGAACTACTCCTAGGTTTTTGCAGATAGACCCCTATAACCATATATATTCTGAAAACTTATAACCCAAGGTACTTGGAAAACTATCTTTCATTTGTCTGTCTGTCTGTTAGGTGGAGTATGGTTGGGTTAGATATTATTCACGAACTCATCCTAGATTTTTGCAGATAGACCCCTATAACCATATATATTCTGAAAACTAATAACCCAAGGTACTTGGATTACTATCTTTCATTTGTCTGTCAATTTATTTGTTTGTTTGTTCGTATGTTCACGAACTCCTCCTAGGGTTTTGCAGATAGACCCCCATAACCTCATATATTCTGATACCCTATCACTCCAGGTACTTGGATAACTAAGTTTAATTAAAATATATATATTTTGGTTAAGGTTAAGGGTTAAAGTTAGGTGAGGTATGGTTAGGTTAGGGATGATTTACGAACTCGCAGCAACGCGCGGGTAATTTGGCTAATATATATATATATATATATATATATATATATATATATATATATATATATATATATATATATATATAAATGGGTATTAGAAATTTTATTACGGAATTTTCTCTGAAAAAATTAATTTTGAAAGCAGGCAAGTCCCAATATTTAGGAAAATATGTAGTAAATGTTATCTGCATAAATATTTTTGATGCATGGATTCAGCTCTGACTCAGATTGGCTGTCACTTAATTTATCCAGGGGCTTGATTTGGTGAGGAAGTATTCAGCTATTTCCCTGTTTAATTTTTTTTTTATATACTCCAGATTTGATTTACCATTTTTCTCGGGTTCATGTCAGGTTAAATTGCTTTTAAGTTTTATTGAAAACGAAAAAATAAAATCCCGGAACCCTATGAAAGTCGGACAGATCAATCTTTTTATACAGGGTACGTCCATGAAACCGCTACAAGCAGCAAAGAATTGTAAATCCCACACAGTCTTAGTTTAATTGAGAGGAAAAGAAGAAGAAAAAACGTCTGGTATTGAGTTCAAGAAGGAAAAAAGAAATGTGCCAGAAAGAAGAAAACTTCACTTAGGGTTGATAGATAGTAAAAATGGCTCATAGAAAAATAAAATCCTTGCGCATAGATTAAAGCCATGTTGGCTGAAGATAAAATTAATTAGCCTCCCAGAATTGTGATTAACAGGCTTTTGGAAGCTGGGTTGCGAGCAGATCGGCCCAGGAAGAAACCACGACCCACAAAGACTCTGCAGAAATCTCGATTTAAATGGTCTAAAGCAGTATGTTTGATGGACCCCAGATGACTGGAAAAAGAAAAATAGCCTTATGTACTCTGCATTGAGGTAACACGGTATTAGTGTGAATTAAAATTGATTAAAATTAAATTTACGAAAAAAAAAGAAAAAATACTAAAATATCCCAATTTCTGTTGAAGCATCACTAGATTTCATAATGTTGATTAAATTCTTTGACTTTCTTCCACCGAGGCAAATACTCCTCTAAGATCAATGTGTCTGGTTATCTGTCTATCCATTTTCAAAATTACAATGTCATTAAACTTGCATTTCACAACTTTTTGGATGGATTTAAATGAGTGCATAGAGGATTTAGGGAAAAATATCAATGTACTAGTAATGGGAGACCTTAATACTAGGGTAGGAAATGATCCAATTGATGGAGTGGTTGGGAAATGTGGAGTTCCAGGAAAGAATTCTAGTGGAGAGTTGATGGTGGAAATGTGTCTAGAGAGAGAGTTGATGATAACAAATACAGTGTTTCGGAAGAAAATCAAGCATAAGTACACATGGGAGAGGGTGTTGGAGGGAAGGGTGGTAGATAGAGCGTTAATGGATTATGTAGTGGTAAATAGGATTATGATAGGAAGAGTTAAGGTTGTACATGTACTAAGGGGAGAGGGTGGGGGAATATCAGATCATTTTTTGGTGGAAGGTAAGTTGAGAGTGGAGGATAGATGGAGGAAGAGGAAAGGGACAAAAGGTAGGGAGGTGCTTAGAGTGAACTCTTTAAATAAAAAGGAAAAGGAGAAGGAGTACAAGAAGAAGCTGAAGGAGGAGTGGTAGGGGGTGAAGGATAGAATAGAGCTAGGTGTGGAGGAGGAATGGGGATGGTTCAAGGAGGGAGTCACAAAGTGTGCAACGATGGTGTGTGGAACAAGAAGGACAGGAGGAAATAGAAGGAAGGGTAGTGAATGGTGGGATGAGGAAACAAAGAAGGTTGTAGAAGAAAAGAAGCGAGCTTTCACGATTTGGTCACAAAATAGGACGAGGGAGTCATATGAGAGGTAAAAAGAAAAGAGAAGTAAAGCAAAAAGGTAAAGGAGGCAAAGAGGAGAGCAGATGTGAAATGGGGTAGGAGTATGACAGAAAATTTTGAAAGTAATAAAAAGATGTTTTGGAAAGAAATTAAGAGAGGAAGAGGAGGCGAATCATGTAGAGAAGAAAAGGTAAAAGGTGCAGATGGAGAGATGATAATGGAAGAGAAGGCAGTAAGGGGAAGATGGGCAGAATATTTTAGGGAGTTGCTAAATGTGAAGAACGATAGGGAGGGAAAGATAATGACCGTGATGAGTGAGGAAAATGGAGAAATAAGGAAGAAATAAGGAAGGATGAAGTGAAGGCAGTTCTTAAGATGATGAAAGCAGGTAAGGCACCTGGTCTGGATGGATGCCATGCAGAATGTCTAAAAAAAAAAGTAGGTACAGTGATGGTGGACTGGCTGGTTAGGTTATTTAATGTTTCCTGGAGAGAGGGTAGAGTGCCGGAGGACTGGAGGAGTGCCTGTATAGTTCCACTTTACAAAGGAAAAGGGGACAAGTGTGAATGTAGTAGTTTCAGAGGGATTAGCTTGTTAAGTGTAGTTGGGAAGGCTTATGGGAGGATCTTGATTGAGAGGATTAGGAGAGGAACAGAGGGAGTAATTGGTGAGGAACAGTGTGGATTTAGGACAGGTAGAGGTTGTGTAGATCAGATCTTTGTGGTAAGACAGATATGTGAGAAAGCTATAGGAAAGGGGAAGGATGTTTTTAGGGCTTTTATGGATCTGAAAAAGGCTTACGACAGGGTAGACAGAAAGGCACTGTGGGAGGTTTTGCGGATATACGGGATAGGAGGAAAGCTTCTGGGAACTGTCAAGAGTTTTTATGAGAGTAGTAGAGGTTGTGTCAGGATTAGAAATGGAGAGAGTGAGTGGTTAGAGGTAAAGGTGGGACTTCGTCAAGGATGCGTTATGTCACCCTGGCTGTTCAACTTATACATGGGTGGGGTAGTGCGAGAGGTAAATGCAAGGGTAGTGGGTCAGGGATTAGAGATAGTTAAAGAAAATGGAGAAAAGTGGGAGGTGAGCCAGCTGTTGTTTGCGGACAACACTGCGCTTGTGGCAGGATCGGCGGAGGGATTGAGGAAGTTGGTGGCAGAGTTTGGGAGAGTGTGTGATAGAAGAAAGCTGATAATAAATGTGGGTAAAAGTAAGGTGATGAGATGTACAAGGGGTGAAAGTGGCAGCAGACTGGAAGTGAGTATTAAGGGAGAGCGACTGGAGGAAGTCGATAGTTTTAGATACTTGGGTGCAAACGTGGCAGGAAAAGGTGGAGTGAAGGTGGAGGTAGAATGTAGATTGAGAGAAGCGAGTAAATGCCTTGGTGGATTAAAAAGTGTAATGAGGAATAGGCATTTGGGAATGGATGCTAAGAGGAGACTATATGAAGGAGTGATTGTGCCAACAGCACTGTATGGGGCAGAAACATAGAACATAAGAGAAGAAGAGAGAGGGAGTTTGAACGTGTTTGAGATGAGGTGTCTGAGAAGTATGATGGGGGTTACTAGGCTAGATAGAGTGATAAATGAGGAGGTGAGGAGGAGAACAGGGGTGGAAAGGGAGTTGGAAGATGGGGTTGATAAAAGAGTATTAGGATGGTTTGGACACATGGAAAGAATGAGTGAAGAAAGATTAGTAAAAGAGGTATGGAAGGCAGATATGGAGGGAGTGAACATGAAGGGACGTCCTAGGATGAGGTGGATGGATGGGATGAAGGGGGCTTTGGGGAAGACGGGAATGTCTGTTGAGGAAGGACGGGAGAGGACAGAAGACAGGGATGAATGGAGAGTGGTTGTGTATGGATGATGTTGTGATGCATGAGGTGGAGTGGGCAGGGGGATGAGGGGTGAGGCAGTATGTGTGAGCAAATTTTGACGCAGCCCGAAGGGGTTTCTCCCCGTCTTCTTTTATGCATGGGGGGACGGAGAGCGGGGGGTCGCGGATTTAATGAAGCGGCCTTGCTGTGGATGTGCTGTGTCTTGCGACACTGCTTCTGACCCAGGGCAGTGGACAAGGTGCAGGGATGACCCGTCATCCAGGAGGTGCTAAGATGAGAGGGAGGGTGGAGGGATGTGGAGTGTATTCAGGGATGGAATGGGTGGGAATGATTTTATGCCTTTCCCTTTTTGGCTACCTCCCTTGTAAGGGGGAAGAAGCCTTGGTACATGTATGTATGTATGTATGTATGTATGTATGTATGTATGTATGAACAATATGTTTTTATATAGTATTATCGATTCTGATGTACTATGATAAAGTAAAAGTCCCTTTTGGACCCAGGAAATAATGTGAACATTTATCCCTTTTTTTTCTTTATTTGACTTTATTCTATTTTATTCAGGTTTTTTTTATACTTATTTATTATTATCATTTTTTTAATACTGTCAAGTCGTATCGGAATTGAGAGCCAATTTTGCCAACTGTCCTCTCCACGTACTTTTGTCGACCGGAGGCTCTTTTGTACACAAATACTCTAAAGAAAATACACGCACATACACATACATATATAGTATAGTCGTATACCACGTCATGTGCTACGACGGTGTTGGGTGGTGCTCTTGAATTCTTCTATCCCCGCCATCACTAACACAGCACTGGCGCCTACAGAAGAATCAAAGTAGAGTTAAGCATACGACTATGTGAACATATTGTTACAAATCTTAGGAGATACTTTTGAATTGTAACATGAAATATTCTAAGATGATATGAATCATTCCCAAGACCCTATGTCTTACGAGATATCTGCTCACAGAATAAAACTGTTCAAGGTCACCATTCAATTTTGCGCCATCATGAAAATTAAAAAAAAATGAAACAAAAGGAAAGCTTAACATTATTCATTAGATTAACAGGAATAACAAGATAATAATAACAAAGGACATATAATTGAGTTAAGGATTTACAACCAAATTCTAAACATAATTCCAAGTTCTTAAACAAAATTTGAACGGGGGTGAAAGAGAAATAGTCACAATGAGTTTCACTGTCCAGGCTTCCCGCGCCACTGCCATTGACTTCACACATAATATCCTAATTAATGGCTGAGTTAAAATATATAGACAGGGAGAGAAAAGACATTAACACAGTCGTGGAATCTCCGCTACTACATCCTCCC
>NW_027467726.1:582500-585000 GCF_046742065.1 Oratosquilla oratoria
AACAATATATATATATATATATATATATATATATATATATATATATATATATATTTCAACGACTTTGCCTATCTATTCAAATCCTTAAAAGCAGTGTTAAGCAGTTTATCAGTTCTTAAAGTAAACTTTGTGAAAACTATATGGTAAGAGGGAATGTACAAATATGTGGGAAACTATTTAGTATAGTTGTGTATTCAGTGTGGGTAAAATGAAATATATTCCAAAGAATAATTAAAGAGGAAATTTGGTAAATGATAGTAAGAGGAGGGTATGATGTTCTTACTCGATAAGGAAGACTGTGTGTGGACTGAAGCGTTCAATAGTTTGCTAGTCCTTAGGATGGTAAATGAAATGTGACGCTATATGTGAAAGGTGGCTGAAAAGTGTAGCATTGTGATGTGATATACCAATAAGAAGCTAGACGAGTGTTAAAGCATAAAAAATGTAAAAACGGCACGGCAAAGAAGAGGTCAGGAGTATATAATTCATTGACATTACGAGAAAGGGTTGCATTTAGAATTGATGAAGGGTATTGAGTAGGGGGGCGATAGGCAGAAGGTGTACCTCATCCGCCACCTTCGTGCTCTTACTTTTGTTTCGTACTTCTCTTAAATGTTCACCAGTGTCTGCCTTTAGTCACTTCCCCTTCCTTCGCTTTCACCCACCTTTCTTTTGCCACTTCTTCTTCTGTGTTAGTTCACAGATTGTAGTCAGTAGGCCCTGTGCCTACGAGTATTCCTCTTTTTCAACTTCCATATAGTGTACTTCATTCAAGGGGGAATTAAACTGGTGATGACTTTTCTTATATTTTCTTCTTCAAGATTTTACACTTGCCTCTCTCTATGTCATTCAAGGAATCCCTTTATGAAAACACGCATTGTTAGGTCCCAGATAAGCTCTACATACAGTGACTTCATGATTTCTTTAGTTTAATGATCTTTAGGTTTATAATTAAGATCCTTCCCCAAGGGCGTGATCTTACAATCGTGAACAGATTGAATTTTCTCCTCCACCGTTTCTCCAATCAGATTCGTTGTTACAAGTATATATGCAATATTGTTTACTTAAGGAACCTCCAATCTCTGCATAACTTAGGTTACAAAATTTCTACCTCAGCAAAAAATATACACGTCGTAAATGAGTATTAGGCCCCCGGCCATTTTTATTACTCCTAGCGGAGAACAAAAGCATATGACTGCTCGCTTATGAACTGTACTGTTTATAAACACCCGATCCATAAAAATGCAACCCTCACCATCTACCTCACTTTCTACTCACTTCTCTCCAGCCTTTTACAGGGTGAAGGGTGGAACTAGTCGTAGCTCAGGCCTTTGTTTCTGAAGACACGACTCGTGAGATTTCCTGAGCAGTGGGTCCATGAATAAACTGGCAGACAAAATACAAAGCATAATAAACAGTTCCTTGAAAGAAGGAAAAGTTCCAGAAGATTGGAAAAGAGCAAATATAGTACCTATATACAAAGGAGGAAATAAAGAGGACCCTACAAACTATAGACCAGTCTCTCTAACAAGTACAATAGCAAAAATCTGTGAAAGAATTATCAAAAGTAGATGGGTAAAGTATTTAGAAAAAAACAACGTGCTAAATCCAAGGCAGTTTGGATTCAGACAAGGACGATCATGCGTCACCAATTTAATATGTTTCTATTCAAGGCTAATAGATATAATACAAGAAAGAGATGGATGGGCTGATTGTGCATTTCTAGACCTAAAAAAAAGCTTTTGACAAAGTACCACATAAGAAGTTACTTAAGAAATTAGAAACTGAAGAAGGAATACAGGGCAAACTGTTTAAATGGATGGAAGACTTTTTACAGGAAAGAAAAATGAGAGTAGTGATAAGAGACAAACACTCTAACTGGGATGAAGCAATAAGCGGTGTTCCCCAAGGAACAGTTTCGCCCCCAATAATGTTTGCTATACATATTAATGATATGGATAAAGAAATTGAAAGTTACATGAGCTTCTTTGCAGATGACGCAAAACTGTTAAAATAAGTGAACACGGGAGAAGATTGTGAGTCACTACAGAGTGATCTCAATAAAGTATGGGAATGGAGTAGAAAGTGGGAGATGGAGTTCAATACCAAAAAGTGTAGTATAATGGAATTTGGAAAAAGCAAAAAAAGAACAGAAGGATCATATAAATTGGGAGAAGAAGGAATAAAAAAGTAGAAAATGAGAAGGACCTGGGAGTCATTATTATCAATAATATGTCACCTGAGAAACATATAAACAAGATTTTTGAAGAAACTTATAATTTAATAAGAACAATCAAAGTGGCATTTACATACCTGGATGAAGAAAAGGTGAAGAAAATATTAATCACTTTGATAAGACCAAGATTGGAATATGCAGCAACTATGTGGTCACCAAATACAAAAAAAAAAAAAGTATAACAAAACTTGAAAGAATACAAAAAGCAATTACAAAATTGGCACCAACACTCTCAAAACAATCATATGAAGAGAGACTAGCAAA
>NW_027467726.1:590000-592500 GCF_046742065.1 Oratosquilla oratoria
ATACGTATACAATATGGTACTATCTAAGTACAAAGAGATCAGGAACATGTATCAAAATAAGTAATAAGTACAAATATAAGTATAATGCAATGCAATGTATATAAGACACGTAATGTAGGCAAAAAGGGTGATCACTTCTCACCAATCGTCTCATGAGTCCAAACTTCTATTTTTATCAAGAGATCAATATGCGAGAAATGACAAGGTGTGAGTGATTTCCACCGCTTATATACCATTGGACCGGAAGCGGGATACTTCCGGTGAAGGGTGCAGGTGAGCGCAAAGGGGGGAGGGAGGGTAAGTTAACACACGTCAACATGGGTAGTTTTAAGACCCTCGACTCGCTTGAACAATCTACTTATTTAGTAACTGTCAAATCTGTGCGCTCCGAACTATTCAGGATTTCGCTTGTCTGTTTGTTCTACAAGAGTGCGCACATTTCTCCGCACGTAGGCAAGATTACATATAGTGAACGGGCGTTACTGCTTAACATTGTTACAATACATACATAGACAAGAAATATGAACATAGTTATGTAATACAAAGGAACACAATTCTATAACATAATTACACATATGACGTAATATCTAATATTACGTTACAATATACATATATATAATATATATATATATATATATATAAACATGTACGCACACGCACGCACACACACACACACACACACACACACACACACACACACACACACACACACACACACACACACACACACACACACACACACACACACACTATATATATATATATATAAATATATATATATATATATATATATATATATATATATATATATATATATATATATATATATATATATAGGTGTTAACACATGGAATAAACTGGAAAAGGATTTACCTAAGACAAAATGTTTATCAACATTCAAACGATACTTAAAAAAGTCTTTAATCTATAAGTATTAGTATATTGAACACTTCAGTTCCATTTCATGGTTGTATTCATGGAGAAACTGTCATGTACTGCCCAAGTCTGCTGCTCTTTTTTTTTCTATTCCAGCAGGTCACGGTGACCCGGATCTGCGCATTAAGCAATTATCGTCCCGTCAACAATCGACCTGACCTCTCACCTCTCACCTGACCCTCACAAGTTGCGATGCTCGCTCGTGCCCCCGATTTCTACGTGAGGTCGGAGTTAGCGGACGTCGTGACGCATGTCATTGTGTGTGTGTATATATGTGTATGCATGTATGTGTGTATATATGTGTGTAGATGTGTATGTACCATACTAACATGTAACAAAAATAACAAGAATAAATAAATAAAAATAATTTTTTTCCTTAAGGGAGAGCAACTCCCCATAAGCTTTGCTTCTCGCTCTCACTTTTCAACTACCAATTTTGTAAAAAATGTATATATGTATGTCTAATTGTATTTAATATTGTTGAATAAACCTATACTACTACTACTACTACTATATATATATATATATATATATATATATATATATACATATATATATTTACATATATATATACATATATATATATATACATATATATATATTTACATATATATATACATATATTTATATTCGTAAATAGCTGGAGTCCAGGAACCATTATTATGGGAGAAAGCATACGCTGGACTCGACGTTCGTCAATTTATTCCGACGTTTCGAACCCTGTCCGGGGTTCGTCTTCAGGGTAATACAGTGGTAGCAATGGAAATGTACATAAATAAGGGGAATTTGGTACACTGGGACAGGTCTCCACAGTAACCGTTACAATCCGACGCAGTTAAACCAAATCAAAAACACAAATGAGAAACAAATATAAACAAAACTATAAAATAACAGGTGCAATACTTCCTTGAAAACTTTCACCGAGTTCACCATAGAAAAATATGTATATATATATATAAAGAAAATATAATGAAAGTTGTAAGGATTCACCCCGCTACCGATGGGTCGCACCACTGTGCACTCCCGTGGAACAAATGTCCCGCGTAGCATGTATATCACGAATAAAAGAAATTGGAACAAGAACACAAAATCCATCAATATCATAAACATACAAAAAGGAAGAGTACACATAGAAATAAATAAGAAAAGCAGTATGAAAAATGCCCCCCAAGATTGGGCATAAAGGCTGTACGACGTGGCATGCCACAACGGTATGCTGACTTTTGTTCCGCGTACCGTTGTGGCATGCCACGTCGTACAGCCTTTATGCCCAATCTTGGGGGGCATTTTTCATACTGCTTTTCTTATTTATTTCTATGTGTACTCTTCCTTTTTGTATGTTTATGATATTGATGGATTTTGTGTTCTTGTTCCAATTTCTTTTATTCGTGATATACATGCTACGCGGGACATTTGTTCCACGGGAGTGCACAGTGGTGCGACCCATCGGTAGCGGGGTGAATCCTTACAACTTTCATTATATTTTCTTTATATATATATATACATATTTTTCTATGGTGAACTCGGTGAAAGTTTTCAAGGAAGTATTGCACCTGTTATTTTA
>NW_027467726.1:597500-600000 GCF_046742065.1 Oratosquilla oratoria
GACCTTAGAGCTCACATGTCACCAATCTATGGGTAATGCTTTGACCTTACATACACACACACACACACACACACACAACTCCCTGCCCACGAGAGTTTGAATAACGGCTCGCAGTGTAGCGATATTAAAGTGACTTCAGCTCGGAGCGGGATTCGAACTCGGACCACTAGAGTAGAAGTTGCGAAGGCTACCACTGCGCCTTTAAGCTAAGGGTTCAATAGTGCAGGATAGAGATCGATAACCTTGATACGCACAGGGGAAGGACTCACACTGATGTAATAGCCCAGAAGTGCCGAGGATTGCTGGAGACAGTTCGTCGTGCAAAGACCATCAAGACTTTGATTCCAGCACACCAGTCCTGCTTTCCTTCTTTCCTTTTTTTTTTTTTTTTGCGTCCTTCCCACCCATTTCTGCCCCGTCCATCCCCTGATGTATTCACTCCTCCATCCTCTATCACCATATTCCTAGCCTTCATCCGGATTTGTTTCCAACTTACCCATTGTAGAGCCCGAGGAACGTTCCAGGATAGGAGTCGAAACGAGGAGGAAGATGGATTCTACCGACTGACACTGATTTATACTGATTTGTTTATATTCCATTATTCAGATTTATTCAAGTCACCGTCTTGACAGGTGGAAGCCACTGTTACCTATATCCCGTGGGAATAAAAATAAATAAATTAATAAAATAAAATAATAATGTAACATCCTCCATAGTCTTAATTATGGTCAACAACAACAAAATTATTCAGCTGGGGGAAGATTTTTTTTCCCATTTTCCTTTTTTTTTATTATTATTTTTCAGTATATTTTTCTGTTCATTGTCACTTTTTCATTGGTCTTTTCGTGTCTATTATATCTATTTATATAAATATATTTATTTTTCTATTTATTCCTTGTCTTCTTGTTTAGCCTCATTGTACTCATATTCTATTTATTTGTTGTTCTTTGTCTTTATATTACCATATATTTTGTATCTACTTTCTGTGTGCATATATGTATCTGTTCCTGTTATATGTTCCTTTTTACACATATATTTCTTTGTTTTTACATTCCCAGTGTTTTTCTTGTATCTTATTTTTTTTCCATTTCATCATTATTACTTTGGAGTGCAAGATAAGGCCCAATCAGCTGGTTAGAAAACGGGACCATCAGTAGAGTGATGCTCCGAAGGAGGCATTCACGGATCCTGTGGGCGATGCTGACAACGAGGCATTAATGGAGGCTTTATAATCAGGGTTCACGGGGAACATCAAACCCCCCAGTTAGTGAACCTTTGAGCGAATCAAGGATTGGATCTGAAATTGATCCTTCCACTGAGCCTGAAAATGAGCCTTGCACGGAGCTGGTCACTGGGCCGCTGAAGGTCCCTGCGAGAGATCCATCGAGGGAACCTTCAAAATGACTGGCTGTTTGTCCGTCTGTCTAAATGCCTATCTGCCTGTATTTCCATCTTTCTTAATGTCAGTCTATCTGTCTTTCTGTCTGCCTGTCGATCTGTGTGACTTTGTATCTATATGACCATCAGTTTGTCCTTGTCTATCTGACTATCTGTCTGTTCCTCTGTCTATCTGTTTGGCTGTCAGTGTCCGTCTGTCTGTCTCTCTCGCTGTCAGTGTCCGTCTGTCTGTCTCTCTCACTGTCTGTCTGTATGTCTACCTGCCTACCTATTAGTTTTCCTGTGTGTGTGTGTGTGTGTGTGTGTGTGTGTGTGTGTGTGTGTGTGTGTGTGTGTGTGTGTGTGTGTGTGTGTGTGTGTGTGTGCCTATTTTCCTGTTTACCAGCCTGTTTGTCTGTCTTTCTGTCTGTCCCTCTGACTGTATCAGTTTGTCTTTCTGTCTGTCTGCCTATCTGTCTGTTTCCCTGTCTCCGTGTGTGTGTGTGTGTGTATGTGTGTGTGTGTGTGTGTGTGTGTGTGTGTGTGTGTGTGTGTATGTGTGTCTGTGTGTGCGTGTGTGTGTGTTTGTGTGTATGTGTATGTATGTATGTATGTAAGTATGTATGTATATATGTATATATGAATGTATGTATGCATGTATGTATGTATGTATGTATATAAGTATGTATGTATATATGTATATATGTATGTATGTATGTATGTATGTATGTATATATGTATATATGAATGTATGTATGTATGTATGCATGTATGAATGTATGTATGTATGTATGCATGTATGTATGTATGTATGTATTTATGTATGTGTGTATATAAGTATGTATGTATATATGTATATATGTATGTATGTATGTATGTTTGTGTGTATGTATGCATGCATGTATGTATAGTTGTGAGGTACAACACTTTTACAGGACGACCCAGCGGCAAAAACTGGCCTACCCCCACCTCTTTATAACAGAGCAACCACATACTTCATACATTGAAAATGATCAATGAAGCAGATATGAGCACACCCTCAGTCCTCATAATCTTTTCATTTATTCATAATCTCCTATTCACCTTTATCTTTTACACTCTCTCTTTCCTTCTCGACGCGCAT